>NW_017671085.1:34868-68131 GCF_001879085.1 Nicotiana attenuata | reverse complement strand
GAAAAGTAATAATAATGCTGTAGAAAAGAAAAATGTAAAGATAGTAGTGAATAATAAAGAGCAAATTCATTTGATTAAAACTTGAAGAAAATTGTCCGGACAAAGTACGACTCGATGAATCGAGCATTCATTTTGAAACAATTAAAACTTAAAACAAAATTACGGAAATCCTAAATGCCTAGAATGGCTTATAGAAGCAAATTTTGCCAAGCTACCCAGGGACTCGGCGGGCTCGGGATGGTGTGGCGGTCCAGTTCCTGAGAACGGCTCCCTTCTCTATAGTCTGAATAGTGAGGCCTTCTTCCTTCTCCTCCTCAATTATTGCACTGCACTGTATCATTTATTCTGATTTTTCCTTTGTTTTTAGGATCACTTAGAAGAGGAGGATGTGGAGGACCTTTAGGTATGCTGATGATGCCAGTATGAGTGAACCAACCTCAGGGGATGGGAATAATCAAAATAAAGGAAAAAACAAAAGGTAAACAAATCAGTAAGGATTCTGAAATGTTTGCAGTATTTAAACACATATTGCGGAAATATAAATTCGCGTCCTAATTTGGGAGCCTCGTTGTTCCCGAGGTAGGCCTAGCGACAAATAGATTTGGAGAACTTTTAATGCCAATAAATGCTTCATTTCATAATGTAAATGATAGACGAATCCCAAAACGACAATAAGATAAAAATAATAAAATGAGTTACTACTGGCACTTGGCCTTATTACATTTTAGGAAAAGCAAAAAATAAATCTAGCCTATTTGGTCCTAGAAGGACCTTCCCCAGATTCGATCTTCCAGATTCCATCATAGAGATCTCCCAGTTCGCGCAGTCCTAGCAGCAAGTAGGCCCTGGCCAGATGTCCTCCTTCAGCTCCTTCAGCGTTCTGGAAATTCTCAATTCTCTTTATGACCTTGCCTTCCAACTCCACTATTCCTCGCTCCAGATATTCCAGTTTCATGTTGGAAGTGACCGCCATCTCTTTCCATTCCTCGATCAACCTCACATTCCTCTCATGTATCTCCCGGTGTTCGTTCTCAGAGTCGTGGACCCTCTTGCGCAGCCTGTTGTACTTGACCTGAGCTTCAGCTTCCTCATCTTTGATTCTGTTCCCTCAACCGGCCCCTGGTGTTACCATTACTTTCAGATTGTCTTCCAACCATGCCGGGTAGAGAGGCTTGCACCCTGCATGATATCTGTCTGGATCGACGGTGTTCTTCTCCACGATGATTTTGCAGTGCCACATGTGCTGAGCCTGGCACTTATGAGGGACGTCGTTGTCTTGAAAGTCTGCCCTGAAATGATTCATCTTAACAACCCTTGGTACAACCTGCTTTCGGCATGCTTTCCTCATAACTCGCATAGGGACATATGGGTATATCCCTCTCAACCCGATTAGCACCAAGTGTGGAGCATCCCTGGATCTGATAATAAACTCGTCTGTCGGAACCATTCCACCATCCATTGCACCTGTTCCTCGGTTAGATTGTCGAATAACTCTACCCATTCCTTGGCGCTATCTGGCTGAGCAAATCTATCTGGAATATAAGTCATCTGCTTGGGGTGATGGAAAGCAATGTGATCGTTCCAAGCCCTTCGCGAGAATTCTTGGCGATAGTGACCCTTTTGGAAATGCTCCAACAACCACAGCTGCAGTAATAAGTTGCAACCCTCGAAATGATTTACCCCTCTTTGACAATGCTCCAGAGCCCTATAGATGTCGACTACGATCATGGAGACTATGGTATACTCGCCTGTCCATTAATCCCTTCCATCAAAGTCTTTGCAGCCATAGCCAATCTAATGTGAATTCTTCCCTTTTTCATTGGGAACATTATCAGGCCTAGGAAGCACACAATGAATACAAATACCCTGCGGTGGATATGACCCAGAGAAGTGAGCGAGATCTCATCATGGTAGGTGCAGAAAGATTTGCTATGGCCATACCTCTCGTACAAGTATTCGAAAGGTATATAAGATTCCTTCGAGCACACTAAGTCGACATTCTTCTTCAATCCATCATCTTCAAAAATCCCCTGCCCGTACGATTTTCTGCTACCAATAGCCCAGGACTGTACCAAATTAATCCCGCAAGCCCTCCAAGTTCCTCCAGAAGTGGTGTCATTTCTAAGTCACCGAAACGATACACCGCCCTCTCACTATCCCAAAATAAGGTGGCAGCCTCGATCAGTTTGTTGTTTGGCTCAATATACAGCAAGGAGGGCAGGTTACCCAGGTACTTCTTCACATGTTTCTTGTCACATGAGGAAAGGTCCTCTCACCAATCTAGCAGTGATGATGGGATGTTGCTAACCATACCGAATCTGGGGACCTCGTGCCTCATTTCCTCCAAAACAAAAGGTTAGACCTTACCCCTACCAGACTCGACTATATATACATTTGTGATCAACATATCGGCATTTAGTTCTTCAAATTAATGCACAGCACATGGTTGTGTCCGTTGGGATTATGGAAAACCCGATGGACTTTGGATAAGGCTTATCTTAAAGGATCATTATGCGGACAACATAACTGTTTCGACTAGGTTTGACCATGATGGATGCACAATTTTAACCAGAGTAAGGTTTCTATGGGGTTTTAGACTGGTACCCTCGAGCGGACAACTTGAAGGGGAAGGCACGGAACCATCGACTGCACCGCCGATTGACTGGTTTTACCGCAAATAAGCCTTTCCGAATTTAAGGGTAGTAAATAGGAAGAGCGCAACCACTCATTAAAGCGTTGCTATAGGATTTGATACGCACGAGTGGAGTATGATGTGGAGCATAATTTATGCAGCAGTTAATAACACGTAGTCAAGTAGGTGCACGTAAGGAAAAATAAATACAGTATATAAATAATTGAAAGACGGTTACAGGAAAAGGAAATAAAAAGACAAGTCAGTTTCAAGAATAAAGAACAATAAATGCTTAAAGAAAACAGACAGTCAAATTAAAATAAGGGAAGAGGCTATGGGATAAAGCATGCTTGGACTAATTCATAAGAGCAAGTTCGTTTTGGTAAGAGCCTAATTATCCCCAGTAGAGTCGCCATGTTGTCGCGCCCCCTTTTTTTCCTCCTCGCGGGGAGAAGTCCGGGTTTCAACATTGATGGGGGTAATAACTCATTTCCTTTTGGGAATTGGGTATTTGAAGAGCCGCCACCTAACGGATTATGGTGCGTTAGGGCACCTAGAGCGATTAACTCTTAGATTGGTTTGCATTACCAGAGATTAGGGTAAGGGCTCGAAATAACCTCGAGGGGAAGGTGTTAAGCACCCCTCTTGGTCCACAACTGTGGGTCCCGGCCGAAGTTATACTTACGAATTAATCCATTAACAAAATAAATAGTTGAAGCAAATAATTGCAAGTAGAGCATGTTGGGCATTGTATAACTCAAATAATAAAACAAGTTGTGTGCGTAAAAAAAGGGGAAGTAAAGACTTCAGGTAAAGATGATTTGGGAGAGAGGGGTCCTAGGTTGGTTACCTATAGGATCACATCAGTACAATGCCCGGTAATCACTCCTTAGAAAGGGGCTACGCGTAGCATTAGCGCACCGGTCATCATATCCATATCTACCCTTCCCATCCCCTCAGTGCTCATGCAAAGCGAGTGTTGGTCAGCGATCTCTATTGCATGCTGCTACCCGTCCCTTCTTAATGGTCCTGGAGGGATTTAGGACCTCTACCTATAGGTGGTTCTAAACAGACCCCTAAGGTTTAAAAGGTGAAAATACTAAGGCAACAAGCAATAACACATAGGACTGTTAGCAAACAAGAACAGGAAGGAGCAAATACGAGGCTCAATTTTCCTCCACAAGTAAAGCATATAAACAGCACGACTCAAACACAAATAAAGGCCTTTTTGTTAAACAGTATCCTAAGGCAGGATGTCTAAATGAATATGCAGAAGACAAGCAGTTTATTTTTATAAACCCAGAAGTAAAGCCCGGTCAGTTACCTACTGATTTTTAAAGCCTGTTAAATCAGAAGAACATTGAGTCACAGAAACGATTTCAGAGTTGCAAGATTCGAAAACGTCCTATAGGCTTGCCTATACGCGGCATATAGATAACTACATTTTATATAGTGAAACAAGGCAGGTTTTTAAAATGGACTTTTTAATCCCTATAGGCATGCTGTCTAATGTAGGGAAAATAAACCATTAATTGAACCAGTTTCGAAGTGACTGAACGCGGACTGGATTGATTTATTAAACTAGTTTAGGCAGAATTTCTGGTGACATTCCTTATAGGCATGATATCTAGTTGTTAAACACTGATATCAGAAACTTTGCAGGCATGATGTCAAATAATAAAAAAAACATGCAACACTTATCGTAACAGAAGCCGGGTTAAATTATATCCTATAGGCATGGCATCTACTTGTGAAACTGATTTTAAGACCTATAAACATGATTTCTATTATGGAATCACTTAAAACCTATAGGCATGATTTCTAACATGGTAAGACAGGCATAGTAAAATCCTAGAGGTATGGTTTCTACCCGCATTACCCCACAAACATGTAACTACCCACCCCTTTTCACTAATTACCCCAATATTCGTTTACAAATTATTACAGACCATATGAATGAATTACATAAGTAAATAAGAAAATAAGAAGTTATTCTATAGGGAGCCTTCAATTAGGCCAGGTTTCCAAAGCCTCCAATAGCCTCAAAAGCCCAAATTCCATAGACAATGTCATAGTCCAGGTGTATCAAAGTTCCCTAAGGATCTCAAGGATCCCGGGCAGTGCTTACACCTAGACTTGGTAACCAAATTGAATAAGTGCAGTATGGAAGGGCCAGCCTCAATATGCCAGAGTTTAGAGGGTTCTCAAGGAGATCCCAAGGCAGTACACACACTGGAGGGGGCAGAACCTATTGACTTAGGAGTAGAGTGGGAGTGCTTGACACAATTTGAAAGGGTTTTAGTAAGAAAACAGTGTTAAAAAAAAGACTTGTTTGAAAGAGTTTTGTAGAGTAAAAGAGAGAGTCATGCAGTAAAACAACTTTGAAAAGAGAGAATTACAGGGTTAGACAACAGTAAATCAAACATGGAGTCCAAAACCACATCAGCAATGCTCACAGGGCCAAAACAGAAGGAACAAACCTACACACATGGGTGATGGGGATTGGGGATACATAAAACACATGATTGCAAACACATAACAAGCAAGGTCTTAGGAATTGGTATAGGCATGCTCAGACACAAATATAGTCACAGAACCAGCAATGCTCAAGGGGGTTTAGTATAGGATCCATATGATTTAGGACCAATCCCAGAACCATACAAGTCAAGAGTGCAGATTACATAGAGGGGATTCACACCAGAAAACAGACAGTGCAAACAGACCACATAAAGGGGGGTAACATGCTCATATTGATCCTAAGGAAGGGGGGGGGGGTTTCATAATATGCTAATCATGTAATCATATTAACTGCAAGTTTCACAGCAAAACCATAAGTAGAAGCAAACTAGAAACAGGATGAACTAAAGCAATAAAAGAACCATATTGTTGTTGGAACTTGAATTGAAACTAGAACATACCAGTAAAGAAGACAGTAAACAAAAGTGAAGGAGCAGGAGAGCACAATAGTTAGCCTTGGCTTGCAGCCAGCTAACTCAGACTAAGAGCAAGTAGCACAAAGAAAGACATAAAGTTTAAGTGTGAGAGACAGAGCTTTTGAACCAAAAAGTTCGTGTCTTGTGTTAATGAAGGAGCATGTATATATAGTAGTTCGAAATTAGATAAAAATAAGGAAAAAATCATAGTAGCATAGTAATTAAGGAACTCAGAATCAATTAGAGAAAAATCAGGACAAGTACTCCCTTAAGTTAAGGGAATTAATTCAAACGGTAAGAACAAGTAGTAATTAAGGAAAGAAATCAGTGTATGACTAATAAGGAAAGATTCGAATTCAGTAAGTATAGGATAAGCAATTAGGGCTAAGTTCAGAAAACTCCAATTAAGAAAATAGTTCAGTAAGAATAAAGTACAACAAACAAGGTAGGTGAATCAGTTAATTTGAATAAAAAGGGTCAAAATTGAGGGTTTAAAGGAAAGTCTTTCAATCAAACCCAAAAATAGGAAATCCAGAATCAATCAAGAGGAAGTCACGATTCAGTATTCAACATATAAATAGAGTAAGAGCAATCAAACACAACAAATATGCAGGTTAAACAGTATTGATAGAAAGAGGCAAGTCTGAACAATCAAGATGAACATAATCACATAGAGGTGGTATAAGTTAGGCTAAAAGCTCAGTAAGAACACATTCGAGGCAAGGTAATCACAGAAACTTAAACAAGAATCGAGTAGTCATGCTAACACACAGAACCAAACAAAGAAAATCTAGAAAAATTAGAGCTTTTAACATAGGCGAGTTTAAAAAACACTAAAATCATAGAATCAGTCGAAATATGCAAGAGATAGAAGTTTAAACATAAAGAATTAGTTTAAAAAAAGTTTTAGAAGAAGTTCCGAAAATCCTAATTTCAGAAGAAGGTGAAAACACTTTGAAATCGATAATTCTTGTAAAAGGGATTCAAGAATAGTGTAAAATACTAAAGAGACCCACTCGAATCGTTTTAAAATCGTACAGATCTAGGAGATGCAGGAAGAAATTAGGGTTTCAGAAGAAATCCATATAGAAATGCAAGAACCTGTCTAGAAACCCAAGGATCGTGCAAAATACAGCGTGATTTTGCTTGAAATCACACTGAAGTAACCAAGAACAGACAAATAGCAAACCCTAGATGCAAGTCGGTGTGGCCCAGGGCCCTTGAAGACCTTAGAGAAGGCAAGAATGGTATGAGAGAAGCCATTGGAGGCCTAAGAGACGATGAGAGGTAACCGGAGATGGCCGGAGATGGGAGGTCGGCAATATTAGTTATAAATATATGATTACTAATTAATGTGCACGAAATAATATACATCTTAAATACCAAATATAATATCATTTATACTTATAAAAATTTATAGGCATATATTTATTATATTTACTTTTAAGTTTTGATAATTACTTAATTTAAAATTTTATCTAACCGTGTAATTACACTTGTGCAACCAAACAGTAAACATGTAATTATATTGTAATTACACTATGACAAACAAACAGGTCGTTGTAATTACACAACTGTGTAATTACTAGGCTATGTAATTACTAGGGTAGTAATTACACCAATTCCAATTACCGGGTGACTTTACAAACAGACTCTAAGATATATATTGATGGAATTGATCTTGAGCTGGAGTCATCGAGTTACCTTCAAAGTAGCTACCTTTGAAAAAGACTTTTTTTGGTATGATTTCCAGATTAATTAATCTAAAAGGGGTACTGATTATCTAGTAGAAAAAGAAAAAGATAATTTATTTTGTTTACTCAAAAAGGCAGCTCGGTGCACGCTATGTGCGGTGTCCGGAGAAGAGCCGGACCACAAGGGTCTATTGTATGCCGCTTTACTTTGCATTTCTGCGAGAGACTATTTTCACGGAGCTGCCTTACCCTGCATTTCTGCGAGAGACTAATTTCACGGCTTGAACTGTGACGTCCTGATCACATAACAACAACTTTACCAGTTATGCCAACGCTCTGTTTTGTTCGCCCAAAAATGAGAAAGAAAGAGAACAGTCCTCTTGACTCAAGATGAACTAAAAGCACCCTTGAACCTTTTTGTTGCAGGCTAAGAGAGCACATGAAACCAAAAGATATTTGGTCCCCTTCACTTTGCTTTACTTTTTTTCTTCTGCTAATTACCCTAATATATAAACAAAGAGAGAGCTCAGACAAAATTTGCTAGAAATTCACTGATCAAAATATGGCTGCAACTGAAGCTGATGATGCTTCAAACCATTTCCATGTCCCATTTCTTGAATAATATGCAAAAGGGGTTGATTCTTTCTTCAAAAGACAAAGATTCAATTGTCCATTTGAAGATTTTCTGGAGCCATGGAGTTGATGATCTTCTCAAAGAAAAGATCAAATCTTTTCTTCAGCTATTAGATTTTGTTTCAATTCCAACTTTAGTGCAGTTTTGAGCTCCTATAAGAACTCAAGGGAAGTGTTTCCTTGTTGCTAAAGATCATCCTTTTGGTCTTAGTGTTATGAGAAAGGGGATTTGTTCCACTGTCAAGAGTACAAGTAAAGGGCACCCCGCTGATTAAGCTCCCGCTACACGCGGGGATGGGGAAGGGTCAGACCATAAGGGTCTATTGTACGCATCCTGCCCTGCATTTCTGCAAGAGGCTATTTCTACAGCTCGAACCCGTGACTTTCAGTTACGCCAAAACTCCCTTCAGAAGAGTACAAGTACAATGTTGATATTGGTCCTCCTGGTAGAGTTTTTAGAAATGGGATTCTTGAATTTAGTCCATATGTGAAGTTTTACACCAAAAATGGATACCCTTTGAGGGATTTTGCTCTAGATTGTGGATTTGGGCCTTTAGGGATATTTAGCTTTACCTGTTTTGGAACCTCTTGGATATAGCTGTGTAGGTGTGCTTGAATTTGTGTCCATTTGTGATGGAAGTTATTACTTGAGTGACAGAATCAAGCAAGTTTCGGAGATACTAAGGGCTCGTTTGGTACGAGGGATAAGGGATTGTTGGCCCAAGTAAAGGTTAGTTTTGAAGACTGACAAAGGAACTCAGACATGGACCAGTTCCATCCTAGTGAAGCACAGATATGGATAGACTTAAGCATGTGAGATGCACGTGTAGGATATAGACTTAACTTGAAAGCAGTAATATCTCCTGATCCTGATCGAAAAGGTTACATATTGGATAAGGATAAGGACTCCTTACTCAAAGAGAACACGGTTTAAGAAAGGGAAGGAGTTAGAGGTTGAGATCAACTAGAACTCTTCCACCAAGAAAGAGTAGCATCAGAATTCTAGTCAATCTCTATTTACTAACTCTTAAATATCAGTGTTGTTTTATTTTACAGGTAAAGCACATAAGCAGAAGTTAAACGCGAATTGAAAGCAAAATAGCAAGGCAATTTTGCAAGCAATTTGTGTGTGATTCAAGCGTGCAAACCTGAAGCTACTTGAACTAGATAGAAGAACCAGTTCAAAGTGTCTGTCTTTTATTTCTAGTTCAATTGTAGTAGGTGTTTTCATTTTGTACCTTTCAGCTTTATCTAGAAGCAATTGTATTAGGTACTCAGAGGTTTCAAGTTAGAGTTAACTTGAAGTTGTCGCAACAGTTGAGGCTGTGTGCTACAACAGGATTAGAGTTAATCCTAGGTTTACTAAAGTGTTTTCGTAAATGCAGTTTTTGGCTCAGTGATTTTAGTGGAGAGTTCGGAAAAATCCTACTGGAAAGTAGGTCGTTGTTTTTTTCACCTTTTGAGCCAGGTGTTTTCCACTTAAAATACTTGTGTTCTTTACTTTCCGCATTTATTATTTCTTCAATAGTAGGTTAAGGAACACGTAGAAGAACCAGGTCCTTCGATAAACAACTTAAGCGAAAAATTGGTCACCACACAATTTGCCCCCCCTCTTGTGTGGTATTGAAGTATAAAACATCAATTGATATCAGAGCGGATTATCCTTGAAGAGGCTAACACCTTAGGAACAGATCAAGATGAGTGCACTACCTGGAAACTGGGAATGACAATCCACAACTAGGCCTCCACTCTTTAATGGCCAGTACTACTCCTGGTGGAAAAGCAGGATGAGAGATCACATCATTGGAGAGGACTATGAACTCTGGGACATTGTTACTGATGGCTCCCTGGCTACCATGAAGAAGAATGCTGAAGGAGTGGATGTGCCAAAGACTACACCTGACTGCACTGTTGAGGACTTGAAGAAGTGGGAAAAGAATGCTAAGGCCAAGAAATGGCTTGTGTGTGGACTTGGTCCAGATGAGTACAGCAGAATTCAAAGTTGTACTACTGCTAAGGAAATTCGGGACACTTTGCAAGTGGCTCATGAAGGAACTCCTCAAGTGAAGAGATCAAGAGGAACATTGTTGTATTCTCAATATGAGAATTTCACCATGAAGGAAGGAGAAACCATCCAAGAGATGTATACAAGGTTCACAACACTAACAAACAAACTTAAGTCTCTTGGAAGGATTATCCTTGACGAAGACAAGGTTGAGAAAATTTTGACAAGGGTTTTACCAGTTACTTGGGAAAGCAAAATCACTGCTATTCAGGAATCAAAGAACATTGGCACTCTCAAGTTGGACGAGCTAATTGGAAATCTCACTGCCTATGAACTCAGAAGGCAAACCATGAAGATGGATGCACCCAAGAAGGAATGGAGCCTGGCCCTCACAATAGCTGAAGGTGCAGATCTAAAGGAAGATGAAATGGCTATGATCACGAGGGATTTCAAGAAGTATCTAATGAGAGGAAAGGGTTTTTCAAAAGGTGCAACCTTCAACAAACCAAGGCTCCCTGAAAAACAGACC
Organism: Nicotiana attenuata; assembly: GCF_001879085.1. Taxonomy (NCBI): domain Eukaryota; kingdom Viridiplantae; phylum Streptophyta; class Magnoliopsida; order Solanales; family Solanaceae; genus Nicotiana; species Nicotiana attenuata. The sequence continues at coordinate 57,705 of NW_017671085.1, read as the reverse complement.
AACAGGGCTGCTAAAAATATGGTAAGACTAACCACATGATCAAAAACTATCCTCAGTGGGAAATTGAATGGAAGAAAGAAAGGGTTAAACGAAGAAAAAGGAAGAAGGAACAGGTTCATCCCAAGAAGAACAAAGGACCAACAAAGGCTATGGTTTTTGCTTGGGGAGAGAGCTCAGATGAGGATTCAGATACTAAAGATGGAGATGAACAAGCACTGATGGCCATTGGAGAATCCGATGAGGAATCAGAGGTAAGTGTGATTCATCTCAAAGACAAGATTAAATTGTTGTCTAAAGAAAGGCTATCTGAGTTACTGCTAGATTTCATTGATGAATCTGAGGTCATAAACAATGAAAAGGAGCAGTTGTCTAAGGAATGTGTAATCTTGAAAGCTAAGTGCAAAAATCTGGAACTCGGGGCTAGTGAAAGTTATAGTAAAAATGTTGAGTTGAAGAACCAGGTTCTTGAACTTGACACCACTGTGCTAGAGCTTAGATCTGAAAATTTAAAACTGAAATTAGGAAGAGGTAAAAAGAAAGCTGATCACACACATCTTACCTTAGAAGAAAATCTAGGAAAAATGAAGGATGAGCTGTACAAAAGGGATGAGCAGATAAGAGTCCTAAAAGAAGATCTAAGTAAGGTTAAGCATGAACTAGACAGAACTTGTAAATGGAATAAGTCCTCTGATGCACTTTCATGGCTACAAGAACACCATAATAGTAATAAGAGAGGACTTGGCTATGGGACCCATGCACCTAAGTGGGATCCCAAAAGCAATTACGTCACACTTCCTGAGAATAAAATCTACACACACTGTGGTAAGACTGGTCACTAGAAAAGTGAATGTCATGCAAAAAAAAAAGGCTAGTCAAAAGAACAAAACTTTTGTTCAAGGGAAGAATAGGCTGCCAGGATGGGCTAAAAAGAATTTAATTCACCCTTTTGCCTATAGAAAGGGACCCAAACTAGTTTGGGTTCCTAAGACTAACCCCTGATTTCCTTTTGCAGGTCCAAGTGAAGGGGAGCGGCCAAATATGGTACATGGATAGTGGTTGCTCAAAGCATATGACTGGAAGCAAGAACCAGTTCCTTTCACTTGAGGATCTAAAAGGAGGTAATGTCTCCTTTGGAAATGGTAAGAAAGGTGAGATCATTGGGGTTGTAAAGGTAGGTAAGACAGACTCACAATCCATTGAGAATGTCTACTTGATAGATAGCTTGAAATATAGCCTAATCAGTGTATCACAACTATGTGACAGAGGTAACTTGGTAGCATTCACCTCTACCAAATGTTTTGTGATAAATCTTACCATTAACAAGATTGTTTTGCAGGGAAAAAGAGTAAACAATATATACATTGTAGATTTGTCCACTCTTTCAGAAAATGAACTCACTTGCTTAAGTGTGTTGGACAATGATCCTCTCCTTTGGCACAAAAGACTTGGACATGCAAGTCTAAGTCAACTCAACAAATTAGTCTCCAAGGACCTGGTGATAGGGCTGCCTAACATCAAGTTTAAGGAAGACAAAGTTTGTGAGGCTTATGCAAGGGGGAAGCAGGTAAGATTCTCTTTCAAAAGCAAGAAAATGGTAAGCACGACCAGGTCGATGGAACTGGTTCATATGGATCTCCGTGGTCCAATGACAACATTAAGCAGAGGTGGTAAAAGATATGTGATGGTGCTTGTTGATGATTACTCTAGGTTTACTTAGACATTGTTGTTAACATCTAAGGATGAAGCATTTGACATGTTTACTTCTTTTGTTAGAAAAACTCATAAATAACTAGGTAATCAACTTGCATCAATTAGGTCTGATCATGGAACTGAATTTGAAAAATGCTAAGTTTGCTGAATTTTTGCATGCTACATCATAAATATTTGCATGACTAGAACTCTTGTTAAGAAGATTCCCTACGAGTCACTTAAAGGGAGAAAGCTAAATATATCCCATCTTAGGGCATTTAGATGCAAGTGCTTTGTGCACAATAATGGCAAAGACTCCCTAGGTAAGTATGATCCCAGAAGTGATGAGGGAGTATTCTTGGGGATATTCTTCACAATAGTAAAAGCTAATAAGATATACAATAAAAGAACTATGTGTGTAGAAAAAATTGTATATGTTATTTTTTAAAACTAACATTCTTTCTGAGAGGCAGGAGCAAGATAATGAAGAGATTGGGCTGATAAGAAATTCAAATGGTGAAACCACACTCCAGTCTGAAGATGCATCACAGGAAGGAACAGGTGATGGAACAGGTCCCTCCACCCAAGGCAACATGATAGGGGGAACTAACTAGAGAGGAACTGATCCTCAAACCTCGAGGGAACTTGTCCATGAACCTATTCCTCANAGATGAGTGCACCACCTGGAAATTGGGAAGGACAATCCACTGCTAGGCCTCGACTCTTTAATGGCCAGTACTACTCCTGGTGGAAAAACAGGATGAGAGATCATATCATCAGAGGGGACTATGAACTCTGGGACATTGTTATTGATGGTCCCCTGGCTACCATGAAGAAGAATGCTGAAGGAGTGGATATGCCAATAACTAGAGCTGACTGCACTGGCGAGGACTTGAAGAAGTGGAAAAAGAATGCTAAGGACAAGAAATGGCTTGTTCGTGGACTTGGTCCAGACAAATACAGCAGAATTCAAAGCTGCACTACTACTAAGGAATTTTGGGACACTTTACAAGTGGCTGATGAAGGAACTCCTCAAGTGAAGAGATCAAGAGGAACACTGTTGTATTCTCAATATGAGAATTTCCCCATGAAGGAAGGAGAAACCGTCCAAGAGATGTATACAAGGTTCACAACACTAACAAATGAACTTAAGTCTCTTGGAAGGATTATCCTTGAAGAAGACAAGGTTGAGAAAATTCTGACAAGGGTTTTGCCAATTACTTGGGAAAGCAAAATCACTGCTATTCAGGAATCGAAAAACATTGCCACTCTCAAGTTGGACGAGTTAATTGGAAATCTCACTGCCTATGAGCTGAGAAGGCAAACCATGAAGATAGATGCTCCCAAGAAAGAAAGAAGCCCGGCTCTCAGAATCGCTGAAGGTGCAGATCTAGAGGAAGATGAAATGGCTATGATCACGAGGGACTTCAAGAAGTATCTAATAAGAGGAAAGGGTTCTTCAAGAGCTGCAACTTACAACAAACCAAGGGTCCCTTAAAAACAAACCAACGAGGGCTGTTACAAATGTGGTAAGCCTGACCACATGATCAAAAAATATCCTCAATGGGAAATTGAATGGAAGAAGGAAAGGACTGAACGAAGAAATAGGAAGAAGGAACAGTTTACCCCAAGAAGAACAAAGGCTATGGTTGCTGCCTGGGGAGAAAGCTCAGATGAGGATTCAGAAGATGAAGGTGGAGATGAACAAGCACTGATGGCCATTGGAGAATCCGATGAGGAATCAGAGGTAAGTGTGATTCATCTCAAAGACAAGATTAAATTTTTGTCCAAAGAAAAGCTATCTGAGTTACTGCTAGATTTCATTGATGAATCTGAGGTCATAAACAATGAAAAGGAACAACTGTACAAGGAATGTGTAATCTTGAATGCTAAGTGCAAGAATCTGTAACTCAGGACTAGTGAAAGTGATAGTAAAAATATGAGTTGAAGAACCGGGTTCTTGAACCTGACACCACTGTGTTAGAGCTTAGATCTGAAAATTTAAAACTGAAACTAGGAACAGGTAAAAAGAAAGCTGATCACACACACCTCACCTTACAAGAAAATCTAGGAAAAATGAAGGATGAGTTGTACAAAAAGGACGAGCAGATAAGAGTCCTAAAAGAAGATCTAGGCAAGGTTAGGCATGAACTAGACAGAACTTGCAAATAGAATAAGTCCTCTGATACACTATCTTGACTACAAGAACATCACAGTAGCAATAAGAGAGGACTTGGCTATGGGACCCCTGCACCTAAGTAGGATTCCAAAAGCAAGTATATCACACTTCCTGAGAACAAAATCTGCACACACTATGGAAAGACTGGTCACTTTAAAAGTGAATGTAATGCAAAAGAAAAAGCCAGTCAAAAGAACAAAACCTTTGTTCAAGGGAAAAATAGGCTGCCGGGATGGGCTAAAAAGAATTTAATTCACCCTTTTGCCTATAGAAAGGGACCCAAACTAGTTTGGGTTCCTAAGACTAACCTCTGAATTTCTCTTGCAGGTCAAAGTGAAAGGGAGCAGCCAAATATGGTACATGGATAGTGGCTGCTCAAAGCATATGACTGGTAGCAAGAACCAGTTCCTTTCACTTGAGGACCTAAAAGGAGGTAATGTCTCCTTTGGAAATGGTAAGAAAGGTGAGATCATTGGGGTTGGAAAGGTGAGAATGTCTACTTGATAGATGGCTTGAAATATAGCCTAATCAGTGTATCACAACTGTGTGACAGAGGTAACTTGGTAGCATTCACCTCTACCAAATGTTTTGTGATAAATCTTACCACTGACAAGATTGTTTTGCAGGGAAAAAGAGTAAACAATATATACATTGTAGATTTATCCACTCTTTCAGAAAATGAACTCACTTGCTTAAGTGTGTTGGACAATGATCCCCTCCTTTGGCACAAAAGACTTGGACATGCAAGTCTAAGTCAACTCAACAAATTAGTCTCCAAGGACCTGGTGATAGGGCTGCCTAACATCAAGTTTAAGGAAGACAAAGTTTGTGAGGCTTGTGCAAGGGGGAAGCAGGTAAGATCCTCTTTTAAATGCAAGAAAGTGGTAAGCACGACCAGATCGATGGAACTGGTTCATATGGATCTCTGTGGTCCAATGAGAACATTAAGCAGAGGTGGTAAAAAATATGTGATAGTGCTTGTTGATGATTACTCTAGGTTTACTTGGACATTGTTGTTAACATCTAAGGATGAAGCATTTGACATGTTTACTTCTTTTGTTAGAAAAACTCATAAATAACTAGGTAATCAACTTGCATCAATTAGGTCTGATCATGGAACTGAATTTGAAAAATGCTAAGTTTGCTGAATTTTGTGATGAGCATGGCATAGATCATAATTTTTCTGCCCCTAGGACTCCTCAACAAAATGGAGTAGTTGAAAGAAAGAATAGGACGCTTGAAGATATGGCTAGGACTATGCTTCTTTCTAGTAAACTGCCCCATAGCTTCTGGGCAGAAGCTGTAAACACTGCATGTTACATCATTAATAGGTGTATGACTAGACCTCTTGTAGAGAAGACTCCCTATGAGTTACTTAAAGGGAGAAAACCAAATATATCCCATCTTAGGGCATTTGGATGCAAGTGCTTTGTGCACAACAATGGAAAGGACTCCCTAGGTAAGTTTGATCCCAGAAGTGATGAGGGAGTATTCTTGGGATATTCTTCACATAGCAAAGCTTATAAAGTGTACCAAAAAAAAGAACTATGTGCGTAGAAGAAAGTGTACATGTAGTTTTTGATGAAACTAACATTCTTTCTGAGAGACAGGAACATGAAGATGAAGTTATTGGGCTGGTAAAAGGTTTAAATGAAGTCACAGCCCAAGCTGAAGCTGCACCAGAAGAAGGAACATGTTCTTCCATCCAGGGTAACCTGACAGGGGGAACTGAACAAAGAAGAACTAAATCTAATTCCCAAATGGAACCTGTCCATGAGTATGTTCCTCAGCAACAAAACATGGGAGAAACATCAAACAGAAACCAGTTGGTTGTGAAACCTTATAAGTATCAAAGTTCTCATCCCACTGAGAGCATAATTACTGATCCAACTTCTGGAAATAAAACTAGATCTCAATTAAAGAATCTTTGTGCTTTTGATGCTTTCCTATCTATTATTGAACCTAAAAATGCTGCTGAGGCTTTGCAGGATGCAGACTGGGTAAATGCAATGCAAGATGAACTCAATCAGTTTGAAAGAAGTCAAGTTTGGCATCTGGTTCCAAGACCCAAGGACAGATCAGTAATTTGCACTAAATGGTTCTTCAGAAACAAACTTGATGAAGATGGAACTGTTACAAGGAACAAGGCAAGGTTGGTGGTTCAAGGTTATAGCCAAGAGGAGGGCATAGACTATGATGAGACCTTTGCTCCAGTTGCAAGGTTGGAAGCAATAAGACTCATCATAGCCTTTGCTGCATACATGGAAGTTACTCTTCACCAGATGGACGTCAAGAGTGCCTTCCTAAATGGTTACTTAAAGGAAGAAGTGTTTGTCAAACAACCTCTAGGGCTTGAAAGCAAGGAGTGTCCGGAACATGTTTACAAACTAGACAAGGTACTCTATGGACTCAAGCAGGCTCCTAGAGCATGGTATGAACGACTATCTAAATTCCTGCTTGATCATGGCTACAAGAGAGGTAAAATCTATAGCACTCTATTCTTGAGGGAAAAAGGTAAGGATCTTCTTGTAGTACAAATATATGTTGATGACATAATTTTAGGGACAACCACCGAAAAACTAAGTAAGCAATTTGCTAAACTTATGGGGAGTGAATTTGAAATGAGTATAATGGGTGAGCTTAATTTCTTCTTAGGCTTACAAATTAAACAAAACTCAAATGGAACCATGATCCATCAGCAGAAATATGCAAAAGAGTTGATTAAGAAGTTTAAAATGGAAGAATCAAAGGAAATAGATACTCCTATAGCAACAACCACAAAATTGGACATAGATGAACCTGGTTCATCTGTTGATCGGAAGTTGTATAGGGGTATGATTGGTTCACTTTTGTATCTTACTGCTAGCTGACCTGATATTATTTTCAGTATAGGGCTTTGTGCTCGATTTCAAGCAAATCCAAAGGAATCCCACTTGACTAATGTCAAGAGAATATTGAGATACTTGAAAGGCACTACTGACCTTTGAAGGTAGTAACTTTAACCTAGTGGGATATGCTGATGCTGGCTATGCAGGTTTCCTTGTGGATAGGAAGAGCGCCTCAGGTATGGAACACTTCCTTGGTTCATGTCTTGTATCATGGGCTACTAAAAAGCAAAATTCAGTGGCCTTATCTACTGCTGAAGCTGAGTATGTTGCTGTTGTTTCCTGTTGTGCTCAATTGCTGTGGATCAAACAACATTTGATGGATTTTGGTATTGAAGTTGGTTGAATTCCTATTTTCTGTGATAACACTAGTGCTATTAGTATGACTAAGAACCCGGTTCATCATAAGAGAACTAAGCACATAGATGTTAGACACCATTTTTTTAGGGACAACTATGAGAAATGACTGATCACTATAGAATTTTGTGCTACTGATAAACAGATTGCTGACATCTTTACAAAAGCACTGAGTAGAGAAAGCTTTGAAAGGAACAGGTTAGAACTAGGGATGATTAAGATCACCTAATGGAACCAGTTCAGAATGCACAATGAAAAAAAAAATTGGTTAGGAAATCTAGAACTTGTGTAAATATCTAGATTAATCATTGCTCAGTCTCATACTGCAAAATAGTATACTCCTGTGCCATGTATTGATGTGACTCACTGATCTCTAACAAAATTTCTTCTATTTTGGCAAATTGAGGCATGATCAAGAGGATTCTTAGTGAAGAACCTGGTTCATCTGAATAACGAGGTTTGTTTTCTACACTCTGCACAATTAGAAATATTAATATTTAATTCATGAGTAGAGTCCTATCTATGTTCAAAAACTTCAAAAACCTATCCTTTTGAGTTTGAACCAGTTCCGTTTCAATTAGACTCCTCACCGTATTAAAATGTCTAGATTCTAGGGAAGATTAACCGCCTTTTCAACCTGAAATTTCAGAGTGATTGGACTTCTAATTGACTACAAAAAGCTGCTGTTGCACATTAATTACCCTCTCCCTTTAAAATCCATCATCATCACCACTTGCACTCCCATAATTCTCAAAACCGTCAAATTTTTTCTGTTCTCTACTCTTCTCTCCTCCAAAACTCAATTCAAAAATTCTCTTCCAGAATTAGCGAAGATGACCAACCCCCAAGATAACCCTGGCACACCTCCACCACATACCCCCTCCGATTCCTCCACTACTCCTCAACCCAGCACAACCCCCCAACCTAGGAGAAGGCGAGTGAAGATGTTTGCTCGCAAAAACGTGGCTACAGGTGCGCTTTCAAAGAAACTAAAGGCAAAATTAAAGGCTAGTCAAGCCGAAGATTCTAAAAATTCTGATGATTCTTTCAAGTCTGCGAGTGAGGGGGAAGGAACTGGTCTACTGATTCTAAGCAGGCAACATCTGTGCAAAATCCCCCTTCTAAGGTACGTTCTGTTCTAGTTGAAAATCTGGAGAATCATTTTGTATTGGTTGGGTCTGTTGTGAATGTGGAAACACCTGAGTAAAGAAGGAGAGGGGTAAAAATAAAAGAGAAAAAGAAAAAGAGAGTGAGGATGTGAGCAATGATGTGAGGGAAAAAGGGAAAGAAGTGGCTGATTCTTCACCCACTTCTAAAATGGTTAGAATGGTTATCTATGGGGCTGAGCATGAAAAGGTGGTAGAAAGTAGCAAGAAAACAGGGGGAAGTGGCTCAGGGGAGGCTGCTGAAGGGCTTGTCAATCTCCGTTCACATGCAGATGAACCTGGTTCATCTATTGAGGAGACCCTAGCAGACCTTCTGAAGAAAGTGGGTGCAAGCTATAACCCCAAGAAAAGGACAACTCCAACACCAAAAGCTCCTAGCGCTGGAAAAACTACCAAGAAAAGGAAGGCTACTTCTCCAAAAACTACTGATATTCCTCTACCAAAAGAAAGGGCCACAAGAAGTAAGTTGAAGCAGAGTGAGGATGAGTTGCAAAAAGCTATGGAATAAAGTAAGAAGAAAAGAATGGACAAAGGGAAAGCTAAGGTTGCAGAGCCTGTTGAGGCTGTTGATGTGGATGAGATGGACCCGATCCATCAGGGTGAACATGTGACTGTGGAGGTTCAAACCCCTAAGCCCAAGAAGACCAAGACTTCCTCCAAGAAGTCTTCATCTGTATCTAAGACTGCAGAACCTCCTTTGGCTAAAAGGACAAGGTCTGCTGTGAAAGCCAAGCAAGTTAAAATCACTAAGGAGGAAGATTGGAGTGGTGAAGAAGAGAGTGAATCTGACAATGAACAAGATAAGCTGACCAAGTTTGGCAGACGAACCATCTTGAAGGGTAGACTTTTGAAGGATTTGGAGGAACCAGGGATGGTTCGACTGGTTGATGCTCTAGGTGTTCAGGGATGGAAGGACATGGTTCTTCAGTTGGATGGCAGGCTGGCAAGGAATGAGATTATTGAGTTCATGGCCAATGCAGAGGTCAAGGATGGCAGAGTTACCGGCCAGGTGAAAGGGGTTCAAGTGTCTTTTGATGCAAAAAGGCTGGGTGAAATCCTTGACATTCCTTCTGAAGGGTATGATGACTACACAAGGCAAAAATTGCCAAGTCTGGACTCCCTTCCTACTGCCCTTGCCATTACTAGGAAGTTCTGTGATGTCACAGAAGTGAATGAGGCCAAGGTTGTGTATAAGAGTGAAATAAAGCCATGCCACAAAGTCTTGTTTGAATTTGTCAACAAGTGTTTACCGCCTGGGCAGGAAAGAAGGCGCATTGCCAACTACATGGACTTGGTTTTGATGGAGTGTCTTGAAAGTGGGCGGCAGATCAACTGGCCTGGATCTATGATCAAGCTACTTGATAGGGTTATCAATGCCTCCAAGGCCCATGCCACTCCTTATGGTTTTATTCTCACTACTGTTCTTGCTCGTTGTAAGGTGCCACTGAAGAAGTGGGAGATGTCCACAAGCAAAGACCATTTTGGAATCAATACTCTCATTGCTTGTGATTATAAGGTCAATGCCATTTCCAATGAACCTGGTTCATCTAAAAGGACACCTATCAATAGCAAGGTCAGAGCTCTATTGCAGGAGAGTGGGGTAAAGGATGCTGAGATAACAAGACTGAAGACTCGTTTGGCAGAGATTGAATCTAAGAGAGATGCTCTCAGAACTGAGATCACAAAGGAAAAGAAGAAGAATGATGGAATTCTTCAAGACATGCTGCACCTTCTCCAAGCCAAAACCCAACCCTCTAGTTCTTCCAAGCCTTAATTGCCTTAGCCTTCATTTCCTAAACCTTGTCCAGACCTTTCAGTGACCCAGATTAGGGATTTTTCTTGTTTTGCTCATGTTTTAACTGTTTTTGTTTCTTTTTGTGGATTGTGGCGGAATCGTATTCTCTATCAATCAAGTTTGCTGCTTTTGCTCTTGTTGACTGTTTATCATTCCTTGATAGTTTGAATATGTGTGGTTGATTACTGATGATTAATCCATGATTGCACTTGCAGTTGCCCCAGTGGCCATGAGTAATTATTAAAAAATTTGGGTATCACACTTTGTTTATGCAACTTTTCGATGATGCCAAAAGGGGGAAAAGATATTGTGCTTTATATTCTGAATAGTGATGTTTATAACCTAATGAACCTGATCCTTAATGATAAGTGAAAAATTTCTAACTTTGCATTGATGATTGAGCTGAGTTCTGACAGGGCCTAAGTGAATGAAAAGCACAGAGTTTGTCATCATCAAAAAGGGGGAATTTGTTGGCCCAAGTAAAGGTTAGTTTTGAAGACTGACAAAGGAACTCAGACATGGACCAGTTCCATCCTAGTGAAGCACAGAGATGGATAGACTTAAGCATGTGAGATGCATGTGTAGGAGATAGGCTTAACTTGAAAGCAGTAATATCTCATGATCCTGATTCAAAAGGTTGCATATTGGATAAGGAGAAGGACTCCTTACTAAAGAACACGGTTTAAGAAAGGGAAGGAGTTAGAGGTTGAGATCAACTAGAACTCTTCCACCAAGGAAGAGTAGCATCAGAATTCTAGTCAATCTCTATTTACTAACTCTATAAATATCAGTGTTGTTCTCTTTTACAGGTAACGCACATAAGCAGAAGTTAAACGCGAAGTGAAAGCAAAATAGCAAGGCAATTTTGCAAGCAATTTGTGTGTGATTCAAGCGTGCTAACCTGAAGCTACTTGAACCAGATAGAAGAACCAGTTCAAAGTGTCTGTCTTTTATTTCTAGTTCAATTGTAGTAGGCATTTTCATTTTGTACCTTTCGGCTTTATCTAGAAGCAATTGTATTAGGTACTCAGAGGTTTCAAGTTAGAGTTAACTTGAAGTTGTCGCAACAGTTGAGGTTGTGTGCTACAACGGGATTAGAGTTAATCATAAGTTTACAAAAGTGTTTTTGTAAATGCAGTTTTTGGCTCAGTGATTTTAGTGGAGAGTTTGGAAAAATCCTACTGGAAAGTAGGTCGTTGTTTTTTCACCTTTTGAGCCAGGTATTTTCCACGTAAAATACTTGTGTTCTTTACTTTCCGCGTTTATTATTTCTTCAATAGTAGGTTAAGGAACAAGTAGAAGAACCAGGTCCTTCCATAAACAACTTAAGCGAAAAATTGGTCACCATACAATTCACCCCCCCTCTTGTGTGGTATTGAAGTATAAAACATCAGGGATAATTAATCCCGGGATTAAATTTGAGATGAGTTTATCCCATGTTTGGTTGAGATAAAATCGCGATTTATCTAATTCTGGGATTAGTTATCCCGGGATTGTAGTGTTATTTTTATCACTATGGGAGGGTGAGATAACCAGATAACTAATCCAGGGATAATTAATCCTAGGATAACTTATTCCCAACCAAACGACCCCTAAAGGTTTGTCCTCAAAGAGAATAAAGTTTTTGACTTTGGATACTGCTATTGACTTGCATATATTAGTCTTGATTAAATATTGTTTTGATTGGTGGCTTTACTTAGAGCTCTATATCTTTTAGGATCATAACATGTATTTGACATTGGTTTTCACAAGGGAGTTATGTGGTCTTAACTTATAAATTGTTTTTGCTTAGTAAATTTGCTTAGAGTTCTATCTGTTTGTTAGTTTGAAAAAATTGGGGTTGGCTCTTGTGTTATTTTAAGATGAAGAAAGTTCAAAATTAGAGTGATAGCTTTTTTATCTCATAATTTGCAATAGCTTTGGCTTTTTACTTCTCCATGAAATGCTTGTAGATAGTTTTACATAATTCAGAATTTAAGAATTTACAATGCTTTGTGAGATTCATTTTGTGTTGCTCTTTAATGACAAGAACTCCTCTCTGTTTCCCTAAGGTGATAAAGTTTGAAGAATTATCTCTTTATACTTAATCCCTTGTATGTTTAAGGAACTCTTAAAAGGAAGCAACAAACAACATCAATAACAAGGTAATAAGATAGCGGAAGCAAAAGACACAATGAATAGTAATAAAGATCTAAGAATAAGAAAATACAAGAATAGTATTAATACTACTCGTAAGACTAGGAGAAACTCTCGACTATATGTCAACCTTCAACTCTAATTCTGGACCTCCACACCTTCCTATCGAGGGGGCAGTCGAGATACTGAAGTAATTATCGCTGATATTGGATATTTGGCACAAGTTTAAAAGTTTGGTTTTTGCATGTAATTGGATTGAGATCTCCAGATATACCAAGACCAATTTAATATTGCAGGGGTAAGTTTCAGTCTATATGTCCATGTTGATCTTCCTTCATATAATATCCGAAACCATCAGATCTGAACCTAAGGCAGAGGACCTAGAAAGTTGAGAATGGTTTCTATTAAACAGTACAAACAACACGTCAACTGATGATGTAACACACCAGACTTTAGACAGAGTCTCACGTCGACAAAACACAAGAAGGATGTTGAGTATATAAATTAACAAGCCTTACTAGGCACAGAGCGCATAATATCACTAGCGTGCTAGGCTGTTAAAGATGACATCATAAAATTTTAGCTCTTAGCTTTCTTATTAAGTGCTGAGATAAGGATGATAATTTTGGTTTCAGTAGACAATGATACAAATAAGATTTGGACCATCTTTTGTTGTATCCTATTAAAAATTAAGATTTATCTTATATAAATTGCTCTTAAGAAATTTTTACATCAGTGTATTTTAACATGTCATTGGAGGTAACTTGTTTTATTTTCTAGATTACAAATCCGCTTTTCCTAAAAGGGTTACTTGTAGTTATCTTTTAGATAATCTAACAATATGAAAATTTATTTACACTATTAGTATTGTCAGATCGTTGAAAATTTATTGTGATAATTTACACCAAGGATATACTACTACAAGTTAAATCCCTATAAAAACAAAACAACAACAAGAACAACATTCTCAGTGTACGTAGTCCCATGGATGGTAGTATATATATGCAGACTTTACTCCTACTTTGTGTAGGTAAAGAAGTTGTTTCCGATGGACGCGCGACTCAAGTAAAGACACAACACAAGAAAACCAACTCTCTTATTTACGAACTACCATTTCCAAAACAAACAAAACCCTTATCTTTTTTTTGGTTTCCCACCCGATGTCCGGTATCCACATTGGATCCCGACTAAATCCGAAAGTCCCACATTGGGGTAAAGCACTCCCTAACAAAGGCGACTCCATATCCAAAGCTCGAACCTTTTATCTTCTACTAAACAAAGGGAACCAACGTTCATGCAAAGAACTATGGTGAGAAATCATAAACACAAGAAATACAAGCAAAATCCCAACACCAACAGGTGATCCACCAACTCTATAAAGTGACTCTTTTTCTGGCAAAGAAATAAACAATGGAACACGCTCTTTATTTTCACTGCTCAACAAATGAACCACAAGCAAAAGAACCAAAGGAAAAATCATGAGAAAAATCTTTACTTGATGCATAAAATCCTCGAAAATCGGCTCGTAGTTGATGTACCAAGTGAAGAACAAGAAGAAGAAGATGATAACAAGGAAAAATGTGAAGTATAGAGGTAAAGAGAAGTATTCTATGTAGTCATAGTAAGAGTAGTTATTGTAATATCTAGCCATGGTTGATAATCAAGAAAATGTTGAAATAATGATGAAGGGAAGAGATTTATTATAAGGTTTTTATATGTAAAAAGTGAGGAAATGAAGGTAAATTAGAAAAGGGTTTTTGGGTATGAATTGAAGTGTTCTAGAATCAACTAGTTTCTGCTTTTGCTGTGAGAAGCAAAGGTGTTTCTAAAAGAGGCGGAGCAAGGATTTGAAGTTTATCGGTTCGGGATTGTAATCCGTTTAAGTTACTGGATTCTAAATTGATAATTCGTACATATTTAATAGATTTGTTAAGATAAATACAAGGTTTAATTTGGATTAAAGCTACTGGGTTCCCCCGAACCCGTATCCCGCATGCTAGTTTTTTTGGAGTGAAGATGGATATTTGAGAGGAATTCAGGATTAGTTTAATATTTGTTGGTTTTTTGGTTTATTATGGATTGAATTTTATAATAATTTTTTTTATATTATGAGTGTTTTTAATTTATTGTAACATGTTATTTATTCAAATAATCATGTATTGCAAACTCTAAAGAGTTCACTACTAACTATTAATGTACAATATATAATTTTTAAGCCCCTGCTTATTATTTAAATTATTATGCAATTTTGCATATTGTATAACTTAAAATTGCAGCTGAATATACTAAAGTAGTACGAAATTATTATCCACACATTTTTATGCTTCCAAAATTTTTGAATTTTAAATTTCATGGCTTAGATTTCACTAACGTACAGTGAGTAATCCGAATGAAAATGCCACATGGAACCGACCATGAATAATGCTATTGAAAAAGGAGCAGAATAATAATATTTTGTGGGAAAAGTGAACATAAAGATTTGAGTTGATATACTCTTTCTCGTTGTTTCTTATCTTCTTTTGTAAATAAAGTTCTTTCTCCCTTCCCCCTCCTCGATCACTACTAAAAATATAAAGATTAGCGTCAAATTTTATAGCTAAACAAAAAAATCTGTTGCTAATCCTAGTTAGCGATAAATTATAAAAAATAAAAAAAATGTTAGCTACGAGCGATTTAGCGACAGATTAGCAAGAAGTTGTAGCTAATTCCAAATTTTTTATAGTGAATAAATATTTTTTCCGTGTTTATATGAATCAAGTATTTAACCTAATTATCATTAAAAAGTAAATTGATAAATATCACTTAAGAAATATGTATATAAAATATGCGTATCTTGCATTCATTGATTTGATATGAACACCAAATGCAAGTAAGTTTTTACCTCTTTTCTTACGCAAAAGATATAAAAAAACCTTGGATGCTATTATCAACATATAGTCGAGCACTGTTAGTTGTGGTGCAATGAATAAGATACCTTAATTAATTGAAAAATTCTTTTAGCGAGCTTTTCCCCTTTGGATTTTATGTGACACAAATTCAAATTAGTCGGAACCTCAATATAAAATACTGCAAATCGAAGAGAAATAAACAAAAAAGAGGAACCATGAAATGATTGTAGCTATTTAGTTTGATGCCATTACATAATATCCAAACAATTCTTGCCACCATACACCAAGCCAATATTTGGACTGTAAAAATATAGCTTCAATCTATTTTCTGTAATTAAATGACACATAATTTACATTGTCCTCTAGTATATATCTTCTATATCTGTTGTTAATTCGCCTAAGGTCCTAATAGAAAAATAAATTTGCGTCCTATGTTTGTAGCTAGCTCTATAATTTAATTGTTTGCTTAATATAAATAAATACCAAATGCGTATAAGTATTTTTCAAGTCCTAACTATACAAATTTTAGATTTTCAAGGCCCGCAGAAAGGATAAAATTTACCGATCACTTAATAATTTATACTTATGTGTAAAAATGCATGCCTTTGTCTCCCAAACGATTATAGTAAAGTCGCTCATTTAATATATAAAATTAATGAGTAGATCACACCCACTATTTCATATCATAGTTGGAAAGCATTACGTATCCACAAAAGAGAGAGAGTATTGATCTTTACCCTAATTTAATTTAAATACCCTAATTAATTCACGTTACAACTCAAATATGTTGTAACGTGAATTAATTATGTTTCTTCAAAAAAAAAAAAAAAGGCTCTTTTCAAGAATCAAAGTCATCGGAGTTTAGCAAGGTAGCTGCCCGACGTTCGCAGCACTGCTTTTCTCCCTCTCGATTTCATTAGACTGTATTTAATATATTTTTTACTCTAGTTGTATTCGAACCTTAGTAGGTGCTCATGACTAGTGACATCCCAGTATCGGGCTGTGTTGATTTTATTTTCGCAACTTATACTGTTATTTTGGGATTTTATTCCTATTAAAGACTTGAGTTTTATTATTTTAATTGCTTAAAGTGGATTGGAAGTGTGTCGGCTGGCCTTGTCTTCACGAGAGGTGCCATCACGATCGGGTTTGGGTTTAGGGTCTGTGACAATTTCATATAATAGTCGGAAAGCATTACATATCCACAAAAGAGAGAGAGTATTGATCTTTACCCTAATTTAATTTAAATACCCTAATTAATTCACGTTACAACTCAAATATGTTGTAACGTGAATTAATTATGTTTCTTTAAAAAAAAAAAAAAGCTCTTTTCAAGAATCAAATAGATTTGAGAAAATCTTGAAATAGACTAATATGTTGTCATAAAATCTATATATTGGAAGTAAGTAAATTAGTTTCTTTTCAAAAACTTCACTTGGTATATTAATTAAACTTCTTCCATTTAATTACAATCCCGTGTTATCATAATCTCCACATAGACAAAAAAAAAATCCTATAAATACAACTATTTTCTCTTCATTTTCTTCACTCAAATTAATCATCTTTTCTTCTTTTTGATGATCCTAATATTTGTGTTCCGAGTTGGATTCTTCTTCGTCAGAGGTTCCTCTCGTGGTTCTTAATGCTAATCTTAGATTATTTATATGTGTCCATATAATTTAAAAGGTTATGATTTAATTTTTACCTTTGTCCCTATTTATGCTAAAAAAGATTTTTTTAATTTGCAAAGAAAAAAAAATGGTGGTTTTTTTTAGGGAGATTTACGGTGCAGGCTTTCGGATTCTTTTTTTCAAATATTAAACCATCCAACCGAGCTTTCACCTTTCGTGGTAATGATTTTCTGTCTCAACTTCTTCAACATTGTGTTTCTTTTTATTTTGTATTATTAATTAATATTTTTTCTTTTTACAAAAATTACAAAAGAAGTCTAAGCCTTTTGAAAATAAAGATGTACACATAATATTAATTTAGCTATGATATTAGTATTGAGAATAAAGGTGTCTAACGGGCCGGGTTGACCCGGAACCGTACCGGCCCAGACCGGTTAAAACCGGAACCGGACCGACCCGGTTCATAAGGGGTCGGGTGGGCTGGGTAGGAGGGGTAGAGGGGATTGGTCCGTTTATAATTTTTTACCGGTTAACCGGACCGGTTAAACCCGGTCCATGTGAACAGTACCTCTAACCGATTTAACCGGCCCGGTACTGTCACACCTCCTTTTTACACACCTACCCCGAAGGATAGTGTATAAGGGAGTTCTCCCCAACCGAGGTGATAGACCACCTTATGGCCGATGTGATTACCAGCCAAAGGGCAAAAAGACGGGGTTGAATGCGACTCTACCAATACCAATCTCCTCTGGAGCAAGGAAAAGCAACTCTGCCTGGTATCGGTAACGATTAACATATTCTTTTTTTTGAGAGAGGGGAACCCTTACTTAAGAACAGAGAGTGGCCGAGCGAAGCGTATCTATTTGTTGGTTGATTGGCTTGTGGTGCTGCTCTAACCGCGCTGTGGAGTTGAACCACAGTTCTTCCTTACCTTTCGTGGTGAAATTCCACTTCCCTTTTTCATAGCTATTATGGAGGAACCGCTGCCCTCACTCAATTCTAACCATCCCTCCAGGGATTGTGAAAGATATTCTACTAGAAATATTCTCGTTATTGCTTCGACTCATATTCCCCAAAAAGTGGATCCCGCTCTAATAGCTCTGAATAAATTAAATACGTGCATTAAGATACGAAGGCTTCTTCTTCCACAACAACGAAAGCACTTTTTCACTCTTTCATATACTAGGGGATTTCACTTGGAAAAGAAAATGTTCCATACTAACGGATTCGGGTCCATAACTATGGGTTCCAATGCACGAGATCTTGTAGCACTTACCAATGAGGTCCTATCGATAGAAGCCCCGGCTAACTCCGTGCCAGCAGCCGCGGTAAGACGGGGGGATTTTCCATTTGAAGTGACATTATTCGAAACGAGATTATTTATTTACTTTTAGAGTCGCCACTTGGCATAGGATTGGTTTGGTGTCCCAAGTCACCGGTTTAACTTGAAACCCAGATCGAGAAAAATTTCGACTTCCCATTTGGAGTCTGCGAACCAGAAATTCTGAATAAGGAATTTTGTTGACCCGAGGGAAGGTGTTAGGCACCCCCGGATCCCGTGGTTCTAGCACGGTCGCTTAAACTGTTGTAAATGGCTAAATATTTGATTTTAATACATGTTATAACTTATGTACCTTTTTTTTTAACTTTAAACCGCTTTTATTATTATTTTAAAGAGAATTACAACGTCGTGAAAATGCGCCTCAAACCACGTCACATAAATGCACCCGCGATTTTCGACACATTTCGACTTCGTTGAGATTTGGATTTGGGTCACATAAATGTGCACCCGTATTTAGGAAGGTAAAATTACTTAAAAGCGTGCCTAAAGCGACTAGCGTATTATAAACTTCGCGGGAGGCCGTGAAATTCGGTAAACGGCACGTCCCAAATCCTAAGTATTTTTAGTCAAGCATTGAATGAGGGCCCCGCAATTTACGTTTTATTTGGCGAGGCTCGTCTCATTTATTATTTATAAACCAATCCTAAAGTAAACTAGATTTTCTATTTAATTTGTCTCTAAAATAAAGAAGAAATCCTAATTAATTAACATTATTCAAGGATTACTACATTTGGGTCCATGAACTCAATACATTCCAACCTTCAACCACTTTGGGCCTTGAAAATGGCCTATGTAGAGACACCACAACCTAGATATACACAGAAAGGCTGACCAGTCGTAGGCTCGGGCCCAGGTCCAAACGAACTCATAATCAAAACAGGACCTGGGCTGCCTGTTAGGGTATCAAAGCCCAAACTGCCTGGAACAGGCTGATGGTAGGATCAAACGAAGCCTCAATTCAATTGGACTAAATGCTTACTGAAATTAACCCACGTTGTTCTATTCAAATTAACAAGATAATAACCATTTGAATTCCAGACCATGACTCAGATTACTTTAACTATTTGGCTACTGGTGAGTTCCTAAATACCATTAAAGGTGCAAAACAAACTTAGAAATATGGATGGAATTTGACAATCATAGTTCATAACATAAATCTCAAATGACTAGTCTAACACGAACGGGTTAATTAATTCAAATCACGAACAGGGTAATTAATCCAAATCAAGCCAATCAATGATGCATGTTTAATTCCAATAACTACTGATATGAGCTATTAACCTAAAATTACTAACACTTACATTGTAACAGTGAATTCCATGTAATTAGACTTGATGTGGCCATCACACACTGATTTCGAAATCAACTACAACTCCAAACTGTTTCTGATTTTTAATTTAAACAAAGATAACACTAAACTAAGCAAGTGCTAACTATATTGAGTCCATAACAGTCCAGATACAGTCTATAGTCTCATTAATACAACTGAAGTTCTGGTTCAAATGAATCAATCATATGAAATTTCTAAACTAAGCCATAGCAGTAAGAGTTCAGGTGTAAGCATGCATTTCTTTATCATTTATACTTCAAATTTGTTGTCTACAGGTGAAGGTAATATTCAGCATCACTTGAGCATGAGAAAATACCTGGAAATAGAATAGAAATGGAGGAGAAGAGGTCAGCTAAGACAATAATGAGCAGCAGCAGTAATAAACAATTTCCAGCAATATTGAGTAACGAACAGCCCAGGAATAGATCCAGAAGTTCAGAAATGTTCAAAAATCAAGCAGGACTGATATATCACCCAGAACAGCACCAAAATAACCCAAATAAACTGGAAATGAACACAGAAACACCTCTGAAACTTCCAGCAAAGAAAATTTAACTCAAACTAGCTTAATTGGACTCAAAATCACTCGAAATCAGTCTTGTAAACCTCTGAAACCTCAGTCGTCAGCTTGTAAACTAGAAGATGTGGATTGATTGACTAGAAATCGAAATTAACCTAAAGCTTTTCAGTGGAACAGTATTTTTTTTTTTTTGATTTTTGAAGATTTTTGTTGTTTTTGGTTTTTTGAAGAACTAGATCTAGAATTTGGATTTGAAATTCAAACTTGGAAACTCAGATTTGCAGAGAATGGATTTTTGGGGGAATTTAGAGGCTGAAACTTGTTATTCAAGGCATGTGAGTGCCATTTTATAGGCACCAAAAGGTGCAACTTCAGATTTTCAGTTTTCTATCCTAGTCCCCATTTATTTTCCATTTAGTCCCTTACTTCCTAACTTGTTACCCAAGTTACACCCCTAAGTTGTAAAAATATGCACTAAAGTCCTATTCTAGAAGAGTCTAAGATATTCTAATGTGTTCTACAGCATTCCTGCCCCACTCTGATTACCCAAATACCCTTGAACCCCCTAAAATTATTCACCCAGTACAGCTATATCCAAACCATTATTTAATAGGTTTAACTAAACTAAGCCTAAAGATTAATTGAAACTAAACACCAAACCATGGATTTACTAGAGACAATTACCAATTAATTGCATTAGACTAATTAACACTAGCTAGCCACAATTATAAGGAATTTGAAATTCAAACGATGCTTCAAACAGGGTCGATTAATGAATCAAAGACAGAATGAAACAGATTCGAAACACAAATTAAACTAGACTCTAAATTACCAACTCAAGATTAAACAAAATGAAACAGAATTTAAACTACAAAACCATTATTGACACACACACTGACTTCAAAACTAAGAATAAAACAGAAATAAACGAAACTGAATTAACATCTATATGCATTCAAACAACAACTAAACCAATTAACAACAATTAACCAAGCCAAATCACATCACCAGGAGCAAAGCAAGCACATCAAAACCAACAAGAAGTCTAAGACTAACTATCAAATAAACCACGAATTAAACTAACATAGACCAGAACTTATGAGAACAAAAAGAAAAAGAAAAGAATAATAGAAATGAGAAGAGAAACTTACGGATTTTCGGACTCCACAAGAAATGCCCTTCGAAATTGATTTCCAGTTAATATTATATGTCTATTTCGTCAAAAATAGGCCTATAATATTAACTAGAACTCACTCGACTTTGAAAATTCCCAAAACAAACTCGAAACCCAGGAACCCTAGATTTAAAATCCGTTCAGTTTCACTTAGATTCGAGGGATTTTGGTTAGGGATTCGAAACGAGGGTGCTTAAGAGACTGTCGGGTGTAATTTTAGGCGGATTTGGGAGGATTAGGGTTTTGGGTCTAAACTTCAAATGAAGATTCGAAGGGGTGGGGACTGATTCGAGGGAAACCGGAGTTGGATATGGAATGAGGGGGTTGAGAGGAAGTCGGGGTGTTAATTTAGGGTGATTTGGAGCATCGCCGCCGTAGGCGGCGGAGGCGGTGACTAGTATTTCGAAGATTTGAGGGGTTTGGATGGGAATCGAAGAAAACTAATCCCAAATTGGGAATGAGGAGAGGGAGGAGGTGTTGTGGTGTGATTTTGGGTGAGTTTGGAGACGGGCCACCAGCGGCGACGATTTCCGGCCGGCGGCGTTAGGTTAGAGGCTCTGAGGGTTTGGAGACGATGATGGAGGGCGGGTAGGTCAGACCCGACATTTAAATACTTCAAACCTAGGCAGTTCTCATCCGTTGGATCAAAAGAATCAATGGCTGTGATCAACACTTGGGAAACGGCATCGTTTTGATAGTCTCCGAACCGGACTGGGTCGGGGATTTGGGCCTGACGGGGTGTGTTTGGTTTGGGCCAGACGTTAAAGGTGGCCCAATTCGTGAGTCTCTATTAAGGCAGCCCTTTTATTTGTTTTCTTTTATTTCTTTTTGTTTTGTTTTCATTTTGTATTTTTATTTTTATTTTGATTTTATTAAATGCTAAATTAAAACTCAAAACCCAAATTGACTAAAAATTATATTTCCTAATTTCCAACTACACTAACTCCTAATTTAAATGCAAGCTAAGACAAATTAATACTATAAATGCAAAAAGAACCATTTTNAACGTTAAACTTAAACGTAACGTTTCTTTACTGGTACGAAGTAGTTTTAGTTTTTTTTTTTTTTGTATTTTTTGAAGTATTTTTTTGTTGTTTTTGGTTTTTTGAAGAACTAGATCTAGAATTTGGATTTGAAATTCAAACTTGGAAACTCAGATTTGCAGAGAATGGATTTTTGGGGGAATTTAGAGGCTGAAAACTTGTTATTCAAGGCATGTGAGTGCCATTTTATAGGCACCAAAAGGTGCAACTTCAGATTTTCAGTTTTCTATCTTAGTCCCCATTTATTTTCCATTTAGTCCCTTACTTTCTAACTTGTTACCCAAGTTACACTCCTAAGTTGTAAAAATATGCACTAAAGTCCTATTCTAGAAGAGTCTAAGATATTCTAATGTGTTCTACAGCATTCCTGCCCCACTCTGATTACCCAAATACCCTTGAACCCCCTGAAATTATTCATCCAGTACAGCTACATCCAAACCATTATTTAATAGGTTATACTAAACTAAGCCTAAAGATTAATTGAAACTAAATACCAAACCATGGATTTACTAGAGACAATTACCAATTAATTGCATTTGACTAATTAACACTAGCTAGCCACAATTATAAGGAATTTGAAATTCAAACGATGCTTCAAACAGGGTCGATTAATGAATCAAAGACAGAATGAAACAGATTCGAAACACAAATAAAACTAGACTCTAAATTACCAACTCAAGATTAAACAAAATGAAACAGAAT
>NW_017671085.1:27712-32477 GCF_001879085.1 Nicotiana attenuata | reverse complement strand
ATAGGGGTGTTATGGTGGGTGTGGAAGTAGTCATTTGTGGGGTTTTGGAGTTCTGGGAGAAGCAATGGGGTGTTGTTTGTGGTGTGGCAAGTGTTGCATTGTGTCTTTGGTGGAATGACATGGGGAGCAGGATGATTTTGTTGCTTTGGGATGTTTTGGGGTGGTGTAGGGTTTTGAGTAGTGGGAAAGGTGATATCCGGGGTGTTGAGCGAGAATGACAAACTAGCCAGATTTCGAACCTGGTCGAGCTCTTCCTGGAACTTTAGCAATTTTTGTTCAAGCTGGGTTACATTTTCCTTAGGACCTTGAGTACCATGACCATTAGTGACCTCTACTCGTTCAGTTGAGTTTTCCTTTCTGGCGTTGTTCAAATCTTCCATCTTCCCTTTGTTCTTGTTTTTGACAGGACTAAGAGGAGGAGTGGGTGGAGCGCCCCTGGATCTCGTGGAATATGATGATGTTGCCAGAGTGCTCGAACTAACCTTGGGGAGGGGAATAACAAAACAAAAAATAAAGCAAAAAAGGTAACCAAGTTAGTCGGGTGTTACAAAAAATGTTGCAATATTTAAACACATAGTGCGAGAATGTAAATCGCATCCTCATTTGGGGACCTCTTTATGCCCGAGGTAGGCCTAGCGACAAGTTGATTTGGAGAGCTCAGGATGCTAAATGCCTCATTTTATTGATAAAAAGTAGACGAATCCCAAATCCACACTAAATAACAGGAAATAAAGGTTACTAGTGGCCATTGGCCTTATTACATTTTATAAAAAGAAGAAAACTCCTATCTATTTGGTCCCAGAAGGACCTTCCCCAGATTCGGCATCCCTGGCTCCATCAAACAGCTTCCCCAGCTCGCGAAGTCCCAACAATAGGTAGACCCTGGCTGGATGTCCGCCTTCGTTCCGCTCAGCATTCTGACAGTCTTCGACCCTTTTGAGAAACTTTCTTTCCAGCTCCACTATGCCTCGCTCCAAGTATCCCAGTCGCTTATTGGCACTGACAGCCATGTCCTTCCATTCCTCAATTAACTTCTGATTGGCTTCTTGTATCTCACGGTGCTTGCTTTCGCACTCCCGGATTCTCTTGCGCAGTTGGTTGTCTTTGACCCGTGCCTCGGCCTTTTCATCTATGATCCTGTGACCTCAAACAAACCCAGGCTGGCTCAGACCATTATGATTATCCTTCAACCAGCCGGAATAGTAGGGAGTACAACCCGCGTGGTATCTATCTGGTTCGATGGTATCTTTCCCCATGACGATCTTGCAGTGCCACATATGCTGAGCTTGGCACTTGTAAGGGCTATCATCATCCTGGAAGTCAGCCCGGAAGTGACTCATCTTGCCGACCCTGGGTACAACCTGCTTCCTACCAGCTTGCCTCATAACCTAGAGAGGGACGTAAGGGTATGTTCCTCTCAGACCGATCAATATCAGGAAAGGCGCGTCTCTGGATCGGGCGATGAATTCCTCGATCGGAAACCACTCGAACATCCATTGTACTTGCTCCTCGGTCAAATTACCAAATAGCTCGAACCATCCTTTGGCTTCCTCTGGCTAAGCAAACATGTCAGGGATATAATTCATTCGCTTTGGGTGATGGAAAGCAATATGATCATCCTAGTCCCTTCGTTGAATCTCTTGTCGGTATTCACCCTTTTGTAGATGCTCCACGAGCCAAAGTTGAAGTAGCAAATTGCAGCCTTCGAAGTGACTGGCTCCCCGTTGACACATCTCTAGGGCTCGGTATATTTCCGCGATGATCATGGGCACAATGCTGAATGGTTGCCCTCCAATTCCTTCCATTAAGGTCTTAGTGACCATGGCTAGTCTTGTGTGGATTCTTGCTTTCTTCATTGGAAACACAATCAACCCCAGGAAACAGAACATGAATACAAAGACCCTTCTATGAGTATGCCCTAATGATGTGATGGCGAACTCATCAGGATAGGTACGGTAGGATTTGCTGGGACCGTACCTCTCGTACAAATAGTCAAAGGGGATATAAGATTCTTTTAGGCATGTCAGTTCTGTATTCTTCTTCAGACCCATCATTTTGAGGAAACCCCTGCCCTTGCGATTCTTAGGCATCAACAAACCCAGAGTCTCCCACACCAAACCGGCCAATCCTTCTATTTCCTCTAGCAAGGGTGTCATCTCAATGTCCCCAAAGCGGAACACAGCCCTTTCGCAATCCCAAAACAATGTGGCAGCTTCTATGATTTTGTTGTTGGATTGAACCTCCAGGAGGGAAGGTAGATTCCCTAGATATTTTCGAAGAAGAGTCTGGTCGCTGGAGTGAAGATCTTTTCACCAGCTTAGTAGTCTTGGGTGGATGTTGGTAACCATGCCGAATCTGGGGATTTCGTGCCTCATTATCTGCAAGACAGAAGGGTTAGACCCTACCCCCACCGGACTCGACTATTTAACATCAACAATTAGCATTAAGCATTTAGTTCTCCAAATAAATTCACAGAATGTGATGATGTCCGTTTGGGTTTAGGGAAACCAGTGGACTTTGGACAAGGCTATCTTAAGGGATCATTATGTGGACAACATAACTGATCCGGCTAGGTTGACCATGATGCATGTACAATTTAAACGGAGTAAGGTTTCTATGGGGTTTTTGACTGTTACCCTTGAGCGGACAACTCAAGGGGGAAAGGCACGGAACCGTCGACTATACCGTTGATCGAGTGGTTTTACCGCAAATACGTCTTTCCATATTTAGGGGATAATGAATTAGGAAGAGCGCAACAACTCATTATAAGCGTTGCTATGGGATTTGTTTGGCACGAGTGGAATATGATGTTGAGCATGATTATGCAATAAAAAAAACATGTTGTCACGTAATTGCATGTTTAAGAAAGCAGTAAATACAACAGTTTTTTAACAGTAAAGCAGTAATAAAGAAAGTGAAAGAAGAAGATAAGTTAGTTTTGCTTTGTAAAAGAAATTAAATGCTTAAAGGAATTAAACAAGTAATTGCACATAAATAGATATAAATTCACAATAACAGTTTGAAATGGTAAAAAGCCTAAAATCCCCAGCGGAGTCGCCATGATGTCGCGTCCCCTTTTTCTCACGAAATAGGGTTCATGACATTTGGAGGGACAACTCGTTCCTTTTGGGAACTGGGTTTTGAAGAGTCGCCACCTAATGATTTATGGTGCTGTATTAAGGATTGTGTTGCTGTTGGACAGGTTGGCTTTAGCAAAGAGCGTTAAGTCATCAGCAAAGAACATGTGAGAAATTATTGGCCCAGTTCTGCTGATGCTGATTGGCTGTCAGTCTCCATTTGAGACATTGCTGTCTATGGCTCTTGACAGCCTTTCCATGCACATGATAAAGAGGTAAGGGGAGAGGGGGTCTCCTTGTCTGATGCCTCTAGTGGGCACAAAGGGTGCAGTTTCCCCCCCATTGACAATAACAGAGATGGTGGATGTGCTGACACAAGACATGATGAGGTTGATGATGCTGGTTGGGAATCTAAAAACATGGAGGGTTTCTTTGATAAAGGACCATTCAAGCCTGTCGAAGGCCTTTTCCAAATCTGTTTTGAGCATCATGTTACTAGATTTGCCTTTCATTTTCCCAAAATGGGAGATATATTCCTGAACAATGATGGCATTATCAGAAGCTCTCCTGTTTGACAGGAAGCTTGCCTGACTGGGTCCAATGATGCTTGGGAGGAGAGGCTTGATCCTATTGACTATGATTTTTGTTACTGTCTTGTAGACAGTGTTACATAAGCCTATAGGTCGAAAGTTCCTAAGCACTGAGGCATTGGGGCATTTTGGGATGAGGCAAAGGAGGGTTTCATTCATTCTTGGGTCCATGATAGATGTGTTGAAACAGTTTTTACAGAAGGAAATGACATCCTTGCCCACGATGTCCCAGTATATCTGATAGAAAAAGGGGTGTAGACCATCAGGCCCAGGTGCTTTAAAAGGCTTGAGGGAGAATATGGTAGTTTTGATGTCACTCTCCCTAAGGGCCATTCCTAACATTGTCTGTTGAGCCTGTGAAAGGGTTGGCCCTTGGATTTCTGTGGATGAGATTCTAGCTTTGGATTGTTGGTGTGAGGATTTGCATAGTTCTATGAAGAACTGGGAGATAGCCTGATGGATTTCTCCTTCTTCAAACATCCATTGACCACTTTCATTCTGGAGAGATAGTATTTTATTTCTCCTCCTTCTATTAAGGGTGGATGCATGAAAGAAATTGGTGTTTGCATCTCCTTCAGAGAGCCATTGGATTCTGGATTTCAACTTCCAAAAGTCTTCCTCATTTTTCAATATTGAGTTAAGCTCAGCAATGAGTTGTGTTTTCAGACTTTGAAGGTTTGTACTTGTTGGGTAATAGGGAGATTTCTGGATTCCTGCAATCCTTGCGAGGAGTCTCCTTTTTTTGTGAAAGATGTTGCCAAAGGTGTCCCTATTCTAACTAACAGCTTTTGCTTTAAACAGGGCTGTGGAGGGGATTAAGGTAGAGTTTGGGCTGAAAGAGTCCCTAACCAAGCTTTGGAACATTGGGTGGCCGCACCACATGGATTCAAACCTAAATGGCTTGTTTATAGGACTAGGACTGGCATTACTAAGGCTAACAAGCATGGGGCAATGGTCTGATTGAGTCCTAGGGAGGTGTGTGATGTTGGCTTCAGGGTACTGATTTACCCACTGGTTATTAGCGAGGCATCTGTCTATTCTTTCTAATATGAGGTTGTTTCTTGTTTTGTACCTCTTATTAGACCAGGTATACTTACT
>NW_017671085.1:5071-26325 GCF_001879085.1 Nicotiana attenuata | reverse complement strand
TATTTTCGTTGTTTTGGGGGTTGTGTCTGATTTACTGAGTAATGGTTTAATTGGAAATCCAATGGAGTTGATTGATTCTGTCAAATCAATGGGCATTTCTTGATTACACTGTGTTAAGGCTTGGTCTGTCATGGAGGATTTCTCACCGGTTGGGGTTGGTAGGGTAGAGATAGTGTGGTAGGGGTCATCATTTGGGTCAGACCTTTCGTCTGAGGCTTGAAGTGGGTCCATCTGGAAAATTGGGGTGCTTTTTTGGTTATTGGGCCGAATTGTCTTTAGAGATGGGGTAGGGTCCATTTGGGTTTGGGTAATGTCCATATTGTCAGAATTGGTAGTTGTAGTTTGGGACCTGGGCCCAGTTTCCCGGCTTGTGTGGGTTTGACTTTGGCCTGGGTTCGCTTTTCTTTTAACACTGACATTAACCCGCTCCTTTGTGGACTGTCCTGTTCTAGTTTGGCTGTGTGGCCCCCTCGTGGAGTTTTGTTTGGGCAGGTCCATTTCCTGTGACAAGTTAGTTTTGTTTGTGTACCGGAAAGTTTGATTTCCAGGAACTTACCTGAGGATGCATCGAACATTTTTACATTGATTTTGTCCTGTTTTGCTGATGAATTGTCTTTGGGGTAGGTATCCTGTTCTTGCCTTTGTTTTGTGGCGGTGTCCTTTTTTTTCCTTCTTGGGAAGGAGACAACTTGCCATTCTTCTTCTTCCTCTGTACTTGTTGTTTGATTTGCAGTGTTTCTTTGGCTATTTTTTGAGCATTCTGGGCTATCCCGGGCTGGTGTTGGTATTGGCTTTGTCTATGTGTACACCCTTTTAGGGTATGACCTATTCTTCCACATCCAGTGCATAGTACATTTTCCCCTTCGTAAAGTACTAGTTGTTTATGATCTCCTATTGTGACTGAGGTTGCTACTGGTTTTTCTAGGGGGACCTGAATGCATATGCGTGCATACCTTCCTCTAAGAGTGGCTGAGGTGCATGTGTCAATTTTTAGTAGTTTTCCCAGCTTCCGACCCACCTTTACAAGAATTTCCTTATCATAGAATTCTGTTGGCAGCTGCGGTAGTCTTACCCAAATTGCAGTGAAGGATAGGGTTGCTTCCTGTGGAACGAATTTTGGTTCCCATCTTCTTACTGAGAGGAAATTCCCTGATAAGAACCATGGCCCTTTTTGTAATGCTTTCACTAAGTTCTCCTCTTTGCTAAATTTGACTATGAAAAAATCCCATCCTAAGTCAATCAAAATCAACTGTTCGGATGGACTCCATAGGTCAACTAGCTTAGAACGGAGAAGGTAGTGTGGCATTTTTTTCCCAAATAACTTGATTATAACTGAGAAGCGTCATGGCTCATACAGTCTGTTCTTATCTTCTTGTGATAGAAATATAGGCCCTGTGGATTCCTTCCCTTTTTCTTGTGTGAGTGTTGATTGAGCTTCCGTTGCGTAGTACTCAGCTTGTGTAGTGTTTTGTTTGTCTAATAGCATTTCCTTATATGAGTGCATTTGGTTAGTTTCTACCTCCATGATGGTGTTATCCGGTGGTTCCGGTGGTATGTTGGGTGACTTAGGTGGTGTTTCCATGCGGAAGATTCCTAGTGATGGATGAGAGTTTCTCCCACTATAAGAGCTTAGAAAGGAAATTCCATTATGAACTCAATGTAGCAAAAAATAAAGTCAGCAATTTGAAAACTTATCCCCAAATTGTGAATTATTAATTCTTTTATGTTTATCTATTATTTCTTTTGTGCCATCAATTATAACTTATAAACACATCTAACTGATTTGAGTTTGAGATATTTCATCATGTTTAATTATCATACGGATATGTTTCCTTTTACTAAATCTATGATTTGCATATTTTACGAGGCAAATTAAGATGGAAATGAAGGTAGTAAAATTATATGGAAAAGTAAAATATTT
Organism: Nicotiana attenuata; assembly: GCF_001879085.1. Taxonomy (NCBI): domain Eukaryota; kingdom Viridiplantae; phylum Streptophyta; class Magnoliopsida; order Solanales; family Solanaceae; genus Nicotiana; species Nicotiana attenuata. Next base: position 24,404 of record NW_017671085.1, on the reverse strand, counting down.
AATTTTATATTTGACTAATTTCTATGAAATTAAGAAGTCCAAAAGTTAATAAGCTTAGACACAATGCAAATTCCACTTCTCCAAAATCTACGTATTTAGTCAAATATTTTTGAAAATAAACTATCATCTTATGTATACTAGTTCATTTCCAAGAAATAGAAGTCATCCTAATTAATCCATACACCCACACAAACACACGCACCCACACACACACCATGCAACAATAAACTAAATAAAAAGTAGTTTTCGCAAACTTAATTAGCTTGAAAGTTTAGTAGTTTCGTGGCTCATACGTACGAATTACACAATCTTTTTAATAACAAGACTTCAGATAAAAATGAATATATATATATATATATATATATATATATATATATATATATATATATATATATATATTATATTCCAAAAGCCAAAAATACCCCCACACACATACACATACACACACATTCCATGCACGAAATAATGAACAACAATGTTCGTTCAATCTTGCTTGAGCTAACTCAGAAATTTCACCAGAATTTACATGAAAAAAAATCAGAGTAAGCCATAAACAAAGACTCAACTCTTTTAAGTACCTCACATGAACTACTTCTGAAAACACCACAAATAAGCAACAACGCAATACATTTCATACACTTTCTCATATTATACTTAAACCCTAAGAGATCAGAAGAGATGGACAATAATAATGGAAAAGGGAAAGGATATATTGGTGAAAGCAGTACACCAAAGAAAGGAAGTGTTTTTCCAAAGAAAGACAAGAAGTCAGTAAAAGCCATGGCTATTGAAACGATAGGGAAAGTTGTGGCGTCCCCTTTCAAGAACGACAAGAAAAAGATTAACCCGGCCCGCTGATGCCAATTCTGAGTAGCCCTGTTAATTTATTGAACCTGATTTCTTGCTTGTACTAGTATTGAATAAATATATTTATTTGTTTCAAACGTATTCAGGAGTTTAAGTTATATATATATACATCGGCAGCGTATAGAATCTACTTCGTTTGTTTATATACGCCTCTCTGATAGAGGAACTCCGTTTTCTCATTTTTTTCTCTCTTGATATTGTGCATACAAACAATTTTATTCTTCAATAAAAACTCAATATATGTTCTTAACCGTTTAATGGAATATAAGGAAGATGGTTGTTACGACCCCAACCCCGATCGTGATGGCGCCCAACACACTGCTAGGCAAGCCCGACCAATTTAATAACCTTAACCATTTTTATCCAGTTCATGAATTAATTAACACAGATAAATTACTAAGTCATAATACTGAAATTCTGAAATAGAGTTAAAACATGCGGAAATCCCAAATATCAATACTACTACACAGAATCCGGTGTCACAAGTCTGAGCCTCTAATACATGGGTATCAACCTACTACATATCGTTCTCTAGAAAATACGGAAATAAAGCAATAAGATAGAAGGAAGATCAGGACTGCGGACGTCAAATGCAGCTACCTCGATATTCCCGGATAAGCTGCTAGGCAGAGAAATCCTCACACAGCCTTAGATGTACCTGGATCTGCACGCAAGGTGCAGGGAGTAATGTGAGTACTCCGACCCAGTGAGTAATAAACATAAATAAAGACTGAGAATGAGAAATCCTGAGTAGGCACAAAGTAATTCTATAAATACAGCAACTTACCAAGTAGTATAAAATCAGTAAATCAATGAAAATAATTATGGAAATACCACAACAGATAAATAAGTAAAAGACAATCAAATATGCAATGTAGCACATAAACCGGTACTCTCCAGTACCCGCTGCGGCGTGCAGCCCGCTCCAGTTATTTATCGTCGACGGCGCTCACTGGGGGTGTGCAGACTCCGAGAGGGGCCCCTTATGGCCCAAGCGCAATAATAAGCCATCTCGTGGCATCAACTAGGCCCTCGGCCTCATATCAATATCAATATCATACTGCTGCGGCGTGCAGCCCGATCCCATGCTCAGTCCAAAATCACATAAGCCCCTCGGGCACAATCATATAGAAATATTCAGCCCAAACTTTATTAAAAATATAAATTAAGTTTCAAGTTTAAGAAAATGTGGCTGAGTTTGGAAAACAGTATTAAATACCAGGACTGAGTTCAATGATATGTAAAAATGGTAAGAAACAAGTAATAACAATCCCTGAAGGATTCAATCAATTGGCATAAAGCCCAAATATAGCAATCAGCTCAATTAAAATGATAATAAGTGAATTTAAGTCAAATACGCAGTATATTCATCTACCGGGACGGACCAGGTCATAATCCCCAATGGTGCTCTACCCCACGCTCGCTACCCGGCGTGCAAGTCACCTCAATATAGCACTACGATGTGCAAATACGGGGTTTCAAACCCTCAGAACATCATTTACATCTATTACTCACCTCAAGCCGGCCAAAATCCTAGCTCGCTATGCCCTTGACTCTCAAATCAACCTCCTCGCGCGTCGAACGAATACGTCGCAATATGCCAATGGAACAATATCCAATCGAAAATAATTGGAAAATAGCGAAAATCTCGAAATTAGCAAAACCCAAGCCCCGGGCCCACTTCTCGAAAATCAGAAAATTTTACATCAACGGGTTCTTTATCTCGCCATGAGTTTATACATATAAAGAACACCAAAATCGGAGTCTAAATGACCCCTCAAATCCCAATTTGAAATATTAAAACTCAAGCCCTAGTTCTTCCCCTTTTTGCTAAGTTTCCATGGATTTCAAGGTCAATTTCACAATTAAATCACGTTTTTAGTTCATAAAACTTACCTCCAACCAATCCCAGTCTAAACCCTCTTCAATTCCCATCCAAAAGCTCTCAAGAATGCTCAACAATGGTTAAAATAAGACCTTGCTTGCGGAGGATTTGTTTTAAAAACTATTCTGCCCAGTTCTGAATCCCTTCTATGCGAACGCGATGGCCCCCTCGCGTTCGCGATGAACAAATATTCCTCTGACCAAAATTACCCTTCGCGAACGCGGTGTCCCACACGCGAACGCGGTCCTTCAGCTGCTCCAACTACGCGAACGTGATATCCATGTCGCGAACGCGAAGAACAAATAACGCGGGTCCTCAATTCCTCTTACGCGAACGCGAGACACTGCCCGCGAACGCGATGAACAAAAACTCAGGGCCCAAATCCTTCTACGCGAACGCGATGGCCTACTCGCGTTCGCGAAGGCCAATATCCTGCTGCACTGACTGCAGAATTTCTGCAACAATTTTCCAAGTTCAAACTTCCCATTAGCCATCCGAAATCACTCCGAGGCCCCCCCGGGACCTCAACCAAAAGCACCAACACATCCTAAAACATCATTCAAACTTGTCCCAATCACAAAAATACCTCAAAACAACACTAAAACCATCATTTCTCATCGAATTCAAGCCTAAGTTCTTCAAAAACTTCCGAAATACGCATTCGATAAAAAACCCAACCATTTCACCTCCGAATGACCTGAAATTTTGCACACACATCCCAAATCACATAACGAAGCTACAACAACTCTCGGAATTCCATTCCGATCCTCGGAATCTCACCTATCAACCGGAATTCGCCAAAATACTAACTTCGCCAATTCAAGCCTAATTCTACACCGGACCTCCAAAAATACTTCCGATCACACTCCTAAGTCACAAACCATCCCCCGAAGCTAACCGAACCATCGGAAATCATATCCGAGCCCTCTAACGCATAAGTAAACCTCCGGTTGACTTTTCCACAATAAACCTTCCTTAAAGAGACTAAGTGTCTCATTTCCTTCTAAAACCAATCCAAATCAACTCGTTCACACAAGACTCTTATAATGAAGCATAAAGGAGCAGAAAATGGGGAAAACGGGGCGGTAACTCACGTGAAGACGGGTCGGGTCCTCACATCCTCCCCAACTTAAACAAACGCTCGTCCTCGAGCGGGTCAAGAAACATACCTGAAACCTCAAATAGGTGAGGATATCTGCTCCGCATCTCCCGCTCGGTCTCCCAGGTAGCCTCCTCCACGAGCCGACCTCTCCACTGCACCTTCACCGAAGCAACATCCTTTGACCTCAACTTCCGAACCTGACGATCCAAGATGGCTGCTAGCTCTACGTCATAAGTCAAATCACCCTCCAACTGAACTGTACTGAAATCCAAGACATGGGACGGGTCTCCAATATACTTCCGGAGCATAGAAACTTGAAAAACTGGATGCACGCTCGACAAGCTAGGTGGCAAGGCAAGCTCATAAGCCACCTCCCCAATCCTCCTAAGTACCTCAAAAGGCCCAATGAACCGTGGACTCAATTTCCCTTTCTTTCCGAATCTCATAACACGCTTTGTGGGTGAGACCTTCAACAAGACCTTCTCGCCAATCATATAGGATACATCTCGGACTTTCCTGTCCGCATAACTCTTTTGCCTCGACTGCGCTGTACGGAGTCTCTCCTGGATCACCTTCACCTTCTCCAATGCATCCTGGACCAAATCTCTCCCCAACAATCTAGCCTCGCCGGGCTCGAACCAACCAACTGGAGATCTACACCGTCTTCCATACAAGGCCTCATACGGTGCAATCTGAATGCTGGACTGATAGTTGTTGTTGTAGGCAAACTCTGCAAGCGGTAGAAACCGATCCCATGACCCTCCAAAATCAATAACACAGGCACGTAGCATATCCTCTAATATCTGAATGGTGCGCTCGGACTGCCCGTCCGTCTGAGGGTGAAAGGCTGTGCTCAACTGCACTTGAGTACCCAACTCTCGCTGAACCGTCTGCCAAAACTTAGAGGTAAACTAAGTGCCCCGATCTGATATGATGGAAACAGGGACACCATGCAACCGAACAATCTCCCGAATATAAATCTCTGCCAGCCGCTCTGAAGAATAAGTAGTACAAACCGGAATGAAGTGCGCGGACTTGGTCAGCCTGTCTACAATTACCCAAATAGCATCAAATTTCTTCAAAGTCCGTGGGAGTCCGGTAACAAAATCCATAGTGATCCTCTCCCACTTCCACTCAGGAATAACCATCTGCTGATGTAAGCCATCCGGTCTCTGATGCTCATATTTCACCTGCTGACAGTTAAGACACCGGGCTACATACTCCACAATATCTCTCTTCATCCTCCGCCACCAATAGTGCTGCCTAAGATCCTGATACATCTTCGCGGCACCCAGATGAATGGAATAACGCGAGCTATGGGCCTCTTCCAATATCAACTCCCGAAGCCCATCCACATTGGGCACGCAAATCTGGCCCTGCATCCTCAACACACCATCATCTCTAATGGTCACATCCCTGGCATCATCATGCTGAACCCTGTCCTCAAGGACAAGCAAATGCGGATCATCATACTGACACTCCGTGATGCGGTCGTACAAGGAAGACCGAGAAACCACACAAGCCAACACACGACTGGGCTCTGAAATATCTAGTCTCACAAATCGGTTGGCCAAGGCCTGAACATCAACTGCAAATGGCCTCTCCTCAGCTGGAATGTATGCCAAGCTCCCCATACTCACCAACTTTCGGCTCAAAGCATCGGCCACTACATTGGCCTTCCCCAGGTGATACAGAATAGTGATATCATAATCCTTAAGTAACTCTAGCCACCTCCGCTGCCTCAAATTAAGATCTTTTTGCTTGAACAAATGCTGAAGACTGCGATGATCAGTGAATACCTCACAAGATACGCCATACAAGTAATGCCTCCAAATCTTCAATGCATGAACTATAGCAGCTAACTCCAAATCATGAATGGGATAGTTCTGCTCGGGCTTCAACTGACGAGAAGCATAAGCAATAAATCTACCCTCCTGCATCAAAACGCAACCAATCCCAACTCGCGAAGCATCGCAATATACCGTATAAGAACCTTAAGCTGATGGCAAAACCAATACTGGAGCTGTGGTCAAAGCTGTCTTGAGCTTCTGAAAGCTCTCCTCACACTCGTCCGACCATACAAATAAAACACCCTTCTGAGTCAACTTGGTCAAGGGCGATGCAATAGAGGAAAAACCCTGAACAAACCGGCAATAATAGCCTGCCAACCCAAGGAAGCTACGAATCTCTGAGGCTGAGGACGGTCTAGGCCAACTCTGCACCGCCTCTATCTTCTTCGGGTCAACCTGAATACCCTCGCTGGACACCTCCAAGAAAGCCACTGAACCGAGCCAAAACTCATACTTGGAGAACTTTGCATAAAGCCTCTACTCCCTCAATCTCTACAATACAACTCGCAAATGTTGCGCGTGCTCTTCCTGACTACGCGAGTATACCAGAATATCATCAATGAGCACCATGACAAATGAATCCAGATAAGGCCGAAATACACTGTTCATCAGATGCATGAACGCTGCTGGGGCGTTGGTCAGCCTGAAAGACATGACAAGGAACTCATAGTGACCATATCTATTCCTGAAAGCAGTCTTATGAATATCTGAATCCCTGATCTTCAACTGGTGATAACCCGAACGGAGATCAATCTTGGAAAACACCCGCGCTCCCTGAAGCTGGTCAAACAAATCATCAATGCGAGGCAGGGGATACTTATTCTTAATTGTTACCTTGTTCAATTGCCTATAATCGATACACATTCTCATTGTGCCATCCTTCTTCTTCACAAACAGAACTGGCGCACCCCAAGGTGACACACTAGGCTGAATGAATCCCTTATCTAGGAGCTCCTGAAGCTGCTCCTTCAATTCCTTCAACTCCGCTGGTGCCATACGATATGGCGGAATAGAGATGGGCTGAGTGCCCGGCACCAGGTCAATACCAAAATCAATATCCCTGTCCGGCGGGATGCCCGGCAGGTCTGCAGGAAATACATCGCGAAAATCCCTCACAACTGGAACAGAATCAATGCTAGGAGTCTCAGCTTAAAATTAAATTATTTAATTAAAAATCTAAATATGCACAAATTGTACTGACTTGTAGCATTTTAAAAATCCCCACAATCTGATGCAATTTGCGGAGGTTATTAAAGACCTCTATAATAAGATCGCCACAAAAAGATTATATAGCAGGGGTTAAACTAAATGCCACAAAATGATCTTATAGTGGGGTTCTTATAACTCCCACAGATAAACCTACGCAATTTAGCTTATTTCTTGTAGTGATGTCCCAAGAAAGCCACTAAACCGAGCCAGAACTCACACTTGGAGAACTTTGCATAAAGCCTCTCCTCCCTCAATCTCTACAATACAACTCGCAAATGTTGCGCGTGCTCCTCCTGACTACGCGAGTATACCAGAATATCATCAATGAGCACTATGACAAATGAATCCAGATAAGGCCACTGTTCATCAGATGCATGAACGATGCTGGGGCGTTGGTCAGCTTGAAAGACATGACAAGGAACTCATAGTGACCATATCTATTCCTGAAAGCAGTCTTATGAATATCTGAATCCCTGATCTTCAACTGGTGATAACCCGAACGGTGATCAATCTTGGAAAACACCTGCGCTCCCTGAAGCTGATCAAACAAATCATCAATGCGAGGCAGGGGATACTTATTCTTAATTGTTACCTTGTTCAATTGCCTATAATCGATACACATTCTTATTGTGCCATCCTTCTTCTTTACAAACAGAACTGGCGCACCCCAAGGTGACACACTAGGCCGAATGAATCCCTTATCTAGGAGCTCCTAAAGCTGCTCCTTCAATTCCTTCAACTCCGCTGGTGCCATACGATATGGCGGAATAGAGATGGGCTGAGTGCCCGGCACCAGGTCAATACCAAAATCAATATCCCTGTCCGGCGGGATGCCCGGCAGGTCTGCAGGAAATACATCGAGAAAATCCCTCACAACTGGAACAGAATCAATGCTAGGAGTCTCAGCTCCAACATCCCTCACAAACGCCAAATAGGAAAGACAACCCTTCCCAACCATACGCTGGGCCTTCACGAAGGAAATAACTCTACTAGGAACATAGTCAGTCACACCACGCCACTCGATCCGCGGTGCACCCGGCATATCCAAAGTGACTGTCTTAGCATGACAGTCCAGAATAGCACGACACGGAGATAACCAATCCATTCCCAAAATAACGTCGAAGTCCACCATGCTCAATAGCAATAGATCAACTCGGGTCTCCAGACCCCCAATAATCACAACGCATGACCGGTACACCCGGTCCACAACAACAGTATCGCCCACTGCGGTAGACACATTAACAGTTAAAGATAGAGACTCCCGGGGCATACCCAAATAACGAGCAGAATATGAAGACACATATGAATAGGTGGAACCGGGATCAAATAATACTGAGGCGTCTCTATGGAAGACTGAAACAATACCTGTAATGACAGCGTCTGAAGCAATGACATCTGTCCTGCCCGACATAGCATAGAAACGAGCCTGGCCACCGCCTGATCGACCCTCACCTCTAGGACGACCCCTGGCTGCCTGATCTCCACTCCTAGCTGGCTGGGCAGGTGGTGAAGTAACTGGAGCAGAAGTCGAGGGCTGACCCCTCTGCTGATGTTGTCTGCCACGAAGTCGTGGGCACTGCCTCCTCAAGTGACTAAACTCTCCGCACTCATAACAGCTGCCCGGTGCTGGAGATGGGGTCTGAAGGGAACTCCTTGCACCAGAGTGACTAGCAGATGCACTTGGTGCAGAAGAACCCTGAGCTGATGGGGCATGAGATGAACTCTGAGCTGGGAGGGCGCTGAGCGAAGACTGACCCCGCTGGGGCCCATGATGACCACGGCCTGAAGATCCCCCATGATACTCTAGACGGGCCGACTGAGCAGGCATGAAAGAACGACCTCTACCCTGCTGGAACTGGCCCCTCGAAGGAACACCACTATAACTTCCCGATCCACGAGGCCTCTTGGCCTCCCTCTCCTCTCGCTCTCTACGGAGAACCGACTCGATCTCACGAGCGATATCGACCACCTCCTCAAACGCAGCACCCAGTAATCTCTCTCTAGTTATCAGAATATGGAGATGGTAGTTAAGGCCATCCACAAATCTCCTAATCCTCTCACGATCTGACGGAACCATCCAAGTAGCATGACGGGCCAACTGTGAAAATCTCATCTTGTACTGAGTCACTGTCATATCCCCCTGTGTCAACCACTCAAACTGCCTACGCAGCTCCTCTCTGTGGGACTGAGGTACATATCTCTCCAGAAAAAGAGCGGAGAACTGCTGCCAAGTCAGAGGTGCTGCACCGACAGGCCTACGCCTCTCAAAGTCCTCCGACCAAGTAAGAGCAGCCCCCGTGAACTGAAAGGTAGTAAATACCACACCACTCGATTCAAAGGTCCCTGCCGTACGGAGCATACGCTGACATCTGTCAAGAAAACCCTGGGCATCCTCGCCCTCAGCACCACTGAATGTCGGAGGCTGGAGCCTACCAAACCTCTCGAGACGGTGCTGCTCATCGTCTGGCAGAGCTGGAACCACGAAGCCCTGAGCTGGTGCAACCTGCTGAGCTGGAGGTACCTCTGGTGTCTGTAGTCCCTGTACCACCTGCTCAGGTGTGCGAGCAACGGGGGTCTGATTGCCTCCCCCAGCCTATGAAGTAGCTGCCACTGCTGTGGTGGCTGAAACTGCCTGAGCCAGGCCAGTGCAGACTGATAATATCTGTGTCAAGGTCTCCTGAAGTCCCGGAATCACGATGGGCACAGCTGGTGCCTGAACAGGTGCTGCTGGAGTATCCACAGCTGGAGCCTGATCCTGAGCTGGGGCATCTGGTAGATCAGCAGGTGCTGCCCCGACTGCTCTGCCTCTGCCACGACCACGATCGCGTCCACAGCCTCCGGCGGCCTAAGTAGGTGGCACTGGTGGTCATTCGCCACGTCCGGTAGCTCGTGTCCTCACCATCTGTGAGAGAATAGATAATGAAGTTTAGTCTCGGTTCAACAAGCCGCACAACAAGAATTTTAAGNTCACAAACGCCAAAATGGAAAACGGCAACCCTTCCAAACCATAACGCTGGGCCTTCAAGAAAGAAATAACTCTACTAGGAAAATAATCAGTCACACCACGCCACTCGATCCACGGTACACCCGGCATAGCCAAAGTGACTGTCTAGAATAGCGTGATACGAAGATAACAAATCCATGCCTAAAATAACGTCGAAGTCCACCATTCTCAATAGCAATAAATCAACTCGGGTCTCCAGACCCCCCCAATAATCACAACACATGACCGGTACACACGGTCCACAACAGCGGTATCGCCCACCGGGGTAGACACATGAACAGGCAAAGATAGAGACTCCCGGGGCATACCCAAATAACAAGCAAAATATGAAGACACATATGAATAGGTGGAACCGGGATCAAATAATACTGAGGCGTCTCTATGGCAGACTGAAACAATACCTGTAATGACAGCGTCTGAAGCAATGACATCTGTCCTGCCCGGCATAGCATAGAAACGAGCCTGGCCACCGCCTGATCGACCTCCACCTCTGGGACGACCCCTGGCTGCCTGATCTCCACTCCTAGCTGGCTGGGCGGGTGGTGATGTAACTGGAGCAGAAGTCGAGGGCTGACCCCTCTGTTGATGCTGTCTGCCACGAAGTCGAGGGCACTACCTCCTCAAGTGACCAAAATCTCCGCACTCATAACAGCTGCCCGGTGCTGGAGATGGGGTTTGAAGGGAACCCTTCGCACCGGAGTGACTAGCAGATGCACTCGGTGTAGAAGAAACCTGAGCTGATGGGGCATGAGATGAACTCTGAACTGGGAGGGCGCTGAGTGAAGACTGACCCTTCTGGGGCCCATGATGACCACGACCTGAAGATCCCCCACGATACTCTGGACAGGCCAACTGAGCAGACCTGAAAGAACGACCTCTACCCTGCTGGAACTGGCCCCTCGAAGGAGCACCACTGTAACTGCCCAATCCACGAGGCCTCTTGGCCTCCCTCTCCTCTCGCTCTCTATGGCGAACTGACTCGATCTCACGAGCGATATCCACCACCTCCTCAAACGTAGCACCCAGTACTCTCTCTAGTCATCAGAATACGGAGATGGTAGTTAAGGCCATCCATAAATCTCCTAATCCTCTCACGATCTGACGGAACCATCCAAGTAGCATGACGGGCCAACTGTGAAAATCTCATCTCGTACTGAGTCACTGTCATATCCTCTTGTGTCAACCACTCAAACTGCCTACGTAGTTCCTATCTGCGGGACTGAGGTACATATTTCTCCAGAAAAAGAGCGGAGAACTGCTGCCAAGTCAGGGGTGCTGCACCGACAGGCCTACGCCTCTCAAAGTCCTCCCACCAAGTAAGAGTAGCCCCCGTGAACTGAAAAGTAGTAAATGCCACACCACTCGACTCAAGGATCCCTGTCGTACGAAGCATACGCTGACATCTGTCAAGAAAACCCTGGGCATCCTCGCCCTCAGCACTACTGAATGTCGGAGGCTGGAGCCTACCAAACCTCTCGAGACGACGCTGCTCATCGTCTGGCAGAGCTGGAACCACGAAGCCCTAAGCTGGTGCAACCTGCTGAGCTGGAGGTGCCTCTGGTGTCTGTAGTCCCTACACTACCTGCTCAGGTGTGCGAGCAGCGTGGGTCTGATTGCCTCCCTCAGCCTGTGAAGTAGTTGCTGCTGCTGTGGTGGCTGAAACTGCCTGAGCCAGGCCAGTGCAGACTGATAATATCTGTGCCAAGGTCTCCTGAAGTCCCGAAATCACGATAGGCACAGCTGGTGCCTGAACAAGTGCTGCTGGAGTATCCACAGCTGGAGCCTGATCCTGAGCTGGGGCAACTGGTGGATCAGCAGGTGTTGCCCCGGCTGCTCCGCCTCTGCCACGACCACGTCCACGGCCTCTGGAGGCCTCAGTAGGTGGCACTGGTGGTCGTCCGCCACGTCCGGTAGCTCGTACCATCTGTGAGAGAATAGAATAATAGAAGTTTAGTTCTCAGTTCAACAAAGCCGCACGACAAGAGTTTCAAGAGCGTGAAGTTTTCCTAAAGGTTCTGCAGCCTCCCGAGGATAAGTACAGACGTCTCCGTACCGATCCACGAGACTCTACTAAACCGGCTCATGACTCGCGAGACCACGTAACCTAGGCTCTGATACCAACTTGTCACGACCCCAACCCCGATCGTGATGGCGCCCAACACACTGCTAGGCAAGCCTGACCAATTTAATAACCTTAACCATTTTTATCCAGTTCATGAATTAACTAACACAGATAAATTACTAAGTCATAATACTGAAATTCTGAAATAGAGTTAAAACATGCGGAAATCCCAAATATCAATACTACTACACAGAATCCGGTGTCACAGGTCTGAGCCTCTAATACATGGGTATCAACCTACTACATATCGTTCTCTAGAAAATACGGAAATAAAGCAATAAGATAGAAGGAAGATCAGGACTGCGGACGTCAAATGCAGCTACCTCGATATTCCCGGATAAGCTGCTAGGCAGAGAAATCCTCACACAGCCTTAGATGTACCTGGATCTGCACGCAAGGTGCAGGGAGTAATGTGAGTACTCCAACCCAGTGAGTAATAAACATAAATAAAGACTGAGAATGAGAAATCCTGAGTAGGCACAAAGTAATTCTGTAAATACAGCAACTTACCAAGTAGTATAAAATCAGTAAATCAATGAAAACAATTATGGAAATACAACAACAGATAAATAAGTAAATGACAATCAAATATGCAATGTAGCACATAAACCGGTACTCTCCAGTACCCGCTGCGGCGTGCAGCCCGCTCCAGTTATTTATCGTCGACGGCGCTCACTGGGGGTGTGCAGACTCCGAGAGGGGCCCCTTACGGCCCAAGCGCAATAATAAGCCTTCTCGTGGCATCAACTAGGCCCTCGGCCTCATATCAACATCAATATCATACCGCTGCGGTGTGCAGCCCGATCCCATGCTCAGTCCAAAATCACATAAACCCCTAGGGCACAATCATATAGAAATATTCAGCCCAAACTTCATTAAAAATATAAATTAAGTTTCAAGTTTAAGAAAATGTGGCTGAGTTTGCAAAACAGTATTAAATACCAGGACTGAGTTCAATGATATGTAAAAATGGTAAGAAACCAGTCATAACAATCCCTGAAGGATTCAATCAATTGGCACGAAGCCCAAATACAACAATCAGCTCAATTAAAATGATAATAAGTGAATTTCAGTCAAATACGCAGTATATTCATCTACCGGGATGGACCAGGTCACAATCCCCAATGGTGCTCTACCCCATGCTCGCTACCCGGCGTGCAAGTCACCTCAATATAGCACTACGATGTGCAAATACGGGGTTTCAAACCCTCAGAACATCATTTACATCTATTACTCACCTCAAGCCGGACAAAATCCTAGCTCGCTATGCCCTTGCCTCTCAAACCAACCTCCTCGCGCATCGAATCTGACCAAAACCATAACGAATACGTCACAATATGCCAATGGAACAATATCCAATCGAAAACAATTGAAAATAGCGAAAATCTCGAAATTAGCAAAACCCGAGCCCCGGGCCCACTTCTTGAAAATCAGAAAATTTTACATCAACGGGTTCTTTATCTCGCCACGAGTTTATACATATAAAGAACACCAAAATCGGAGTCCAAATGACCCCTCAAATCCCAATTTGAAATATTAAAACTCAAGCCCTAGTTCTTCTTATTTTCTCTAAATTTCCATGGATTTCAAGGTCAATTTCAGAACTAAATCACGTTTTTAGTTCATAAAACTTACCTCCATCCAATCCCAGTCAAAACCCTCTTCAATTCCCGTCCAAAAGCTCTCAAGAATGCTCAACAATGGTGAAAATAAGACCTAGCTTGCGGAGGATTTGTTTTAAAAACTATTTTGCCCAGTTCTGAATCCCTTCTATGCAAACGCGATGGCCCCCTCGCGTTCGCGATGAACAAATATTCCTCTGACCAAAATTACCCTTCGAGAATGCGTTGTCCCACACGCGAACGCGGTCCTTCAGCTGCTCCAACTACGCGAACGCGATACCCATGTCATGAACGCGAAGAACAAATAACGCGGGTCCTCAATTCCTCTTACGCGAATGCGAGACACTGCCCGTGAACGCGATGAACAAAAACTCAGGGCCCCAAATCCTTCTACGCGAACGCGACGGCCCACTCGCGTTCGCGAAGGCCGATATCCTGCTGCACTGACTGCAGAATTTCTGCAACATTTTTCCAAGTTCGAACCTCCCGTTAGCCATCCGAAATCACCCCGAGGCCCCCTGGGACCTCAACCAAAAGCACCAACTGTGACGACCCAAAGGGTCATCACCTGTTTTCTCTTTCATTCCGTGCTTCCGAGACCTTGAAAACCTCATTTTTACTCGTCTCGATTTGCGTGCGCAGTCCGGGCGCGTAGCCGGAAAGCTTATATGTTAAATTCTGTGAAAAAATTGAAAATGTGGCTTTAAAATGATTAAAGTTGACTTTGGTCAACGTTTTTGGTAAACGGACCCGGACCCGTAATTTGACGGTCCCGAAGGGTCCGTAGAAAAATATGGGACTCGGGCATATGCCCGGAGTCGAATTCCGAGGTCTAGAGCCCGAGAAATAAATTTTTCTGTGAAATTGTTTTTCTGAAATTATTAAGGAAAATGGAAATGAAAATTGATTAAAAGACTGTGGTATCGGGCTCGTATTTTGGTTCCGACACCCGGTACAAGTCTTATATATGGTTTAAGCACTTTCTACGAAATTTGGTTGAAATCGGACGTCATTTGACGTGTTTCGGACCTAAATATCAAAGAATTGAAGTTTATGAAGTTAGAATGAAAAATGAAGATTTGAGGCTTGATTCTATGTATATGATGTTATCTTGGCGATTTGATCGCTCGGTTAAGTTCGTAGGATGTTATTGAGTTAGTGTGTGTGTTTGGTTAGGATCCCCGAGGGCTCGGGAGTGATTCGGAGGTGGTTCGGAGTGGTTTTGCACTTAGAAATATTGCAGATTTCCTTCAGCTATTGCAGGCACCCATTTGTTCTACGCGTTCGCGTTCTTCCTTATGCGTTCGCGATGCCCACTAAGTCCCCTTCTTCGCGTTCGCGTGCCCCTTACGCGCAACGCAGGGCCCCCCAGTAATTCCTTCATTGCGTTCGCGAACTCGTCCTCGCGTTCGCATAGTATCATCTCACCCTTCATCGCGTTCGCGTATGTACCCACGCGTTCGCGTAGAGTAAACCCAGGACCCCAGCCTTTTTCCTTCTACGTGTTCGCGTTTCCTCCCACGCGATCGCGATGCAGACCCAGCTTACCCTTCGCGAACGCGGCCCCTTTCCCGCGAACGCGAAGGGCATTTTTGCCCAGTGATTTTTAAAGTTCAAAAACAGAATAGTTACGGGATTATTCCCATTCTTTCATAAAACTTGTCTTCTCCAAGCTCTAGGGGCGATTTTTGGAGCTCTTCTTCACCAAAGTCTTTGGGTAAGTAATTTCCCACCTAATTCCTTCACTCTTTCTTATTAGTTACTGAAATCCTAGACCTAAATCATGAAATCAAAGTAGAAATTAAGGGTTTTGGGTAGAGTTAGGTTTTTAAGTAAGTTTTGGGTGATTCAACCTCTAAGTTTGGGGTCGAATACTTAAAACAAATTATATATTTGAACTCGTGGGGTTATGGGTGATTGGGTTTTGGTCCGAGCCTCGTGTTTGGACCATGTGGGCCCAGTGTCGAATTTTGGCATTTTTGGAGGGATGCTAGAAACTTCATATCTAGGTGATGGGATTTTGTTATTGAGTCTTTATTGATATTATTGCGTTAATTATGCCTAGATATCGTGGTTTCGGAGTCGGATTCTAGAGGAAAGGCGGTATTTGAGGGTTGAATGCTATTCTTTGGACCGAGGTAAGTGTTTGATCTAACTTTGTCTTGAGGGAATAGGATTATAGTATTGGTTTGCTAATTGCTAAATGTTGAGTACGGTGTATAGGCATGGTGACGAGTATCTATACACTGGTGTCTAGCATGACCGTGAGTCCTTACTTGTACGTAATCTGATTTTGTTGCGACTCTTCCATGCTTAATTGATGAATTCTATGTAATGTGAAGAGTAAGGAGACTAATTATGAATTGTAAATTCTTTGGAGCGTTGGCTCGAACGATAAAAAGACTATTGAGTAAGAAATGAAATAAAAAGAAAGAGATATGATTAATCCCTTGCCGGGATGGTTTGAGTATATTGATTATCTCCCCTGCCGGGATGTGAAGGTTATTATTGTTGCTCCCTTGCCGGGATTTAGCGGTTTACTTGTGTTTTTCCCTTGCCGGGATATTTCTTATTATTTGTTTGTCCCCTCGCCCCGTTTGGTTGTGATTACTGTTTGGGTGAGGAAGAGTGATAATGCACGAAGAGTCATGTAACGATCCGGCCGGTCGTTTTTGGAAATTACGCCCCGATCCCCCATTAACTGTTTCCCCTAAGTTCATTTATGCTATTTTGGTTTGCCGGGACGTTCGGTGTTGAGTTTTGGGACACTTAGTCCCTAAATGAGAGCTTAAGAGTTGAAAAATGGTCCGTAATCAGAAAAGTGTGAAGACGACCTCGGAATGGAAATCCGATGGTTCCATTAGCTCCGTTAGGTGATTTCGGGGTTGGGAGCGTGTTCGGAATGTATTTTGGAGGCTCGTAGCTCATTTAGGCTTGAAATGCCGAAGTTTGAATTTTTGAAGTGTCCGGTCCGATAGTGAGTTTTTGATCCGAGGGTCGGATTGGAATTCCGGAAGTTGCAGTAGTTCCGTCATGTCATTTGGGATGTGTGTGCAAAATTTCAGGTCATTCGGACGAGGTTCGGGTAGGTTTTTGATCGAAAGCGTGTTTGGTTGGAATTTGAAGTTCTTAGGCTTGAATCTTTGATTAATTCGGGTTTCCGACGTTGTTTAGGTGTTTTCAAGATTGGTACAAGTTTGAATAAGGTATTAGGTGGTATTGGTACTTTTGGTTGAGGTCCCGGGGGCCTCGGGATGATTTCGGGTGGTTAACGGAAGAGTTTTGGAAGTTGAGAAATAGCAGCACTGCTGCTTCTGGTATCTTTCCGCTTCTGCGGCTTGGGAACCGCCAGAAGCGTAGCCGCAGAAGCGGCCTTGGTCGTCGCAGAAGCGAGATTAGCCCTCCCTCTCAGGAACCGCAGAAGCGGTCGCCATTTCGCAGAAGCGGAACTGCAGGAGCGTTATGTGTCCGCAGAAGCGGACTCTGGTCCATTAAGTGAAAACCGCAGAAGCGGTTGTTTTTCCGCATATGCGGGACCGCAGAAGCGGTCCCTTGTCCGCAGAAGCGGAAATCCCTGGGCAGAAATAGAAATTTCGAGGGTTTGAGTTCATAAGTTACAAAAATCAATTGAGAACTCGGGTAAGGGCGATTTTTAGTGGGTTTTGAAGAGAAGACTATTGGGTAATGTTTCCTTAATCCCTTCTAGTTATATTTCATCATTATATAGTTAAATGTATCATTGGAATTCGAATTTAGGATCAAAATTGGATAATTTGGGGTAAAACTTCATTGGCTAAATTATGGAGTTTTGAGTGAGCATTTGACCTCCGATTTGGGAGATTTTTATATGGTTAGACTCGTGAGAGTACGAGGGTTCTGAAAATGTGAAAATTATTCGATTCCAGGGCGTTGTTCTGGAGGGCATTTTGGTCATTTCACCTAATTTTACGCCGTAGCTTTGAATTTATTAGCAAAACCAGGTGTTTGAATGTTATTTACAATGTGTAATTGAATTGAATAGATTTGAGTCATTTGGTGTCGGATACTCGTGGCAAGAGCGTGATTTCTAGTTGATATTGAGCCGGTTCGAAGTAAGTGGCTTGTCTAACTTTGTGTGGGGGACCTTTTCCCTTAGGATATGATCTTGAATATTTGAATGCCCCGTACGTGAGGTGACGAGCGCGTACTTGAGCTAATTGTTGTAAATCCGTTTCTACTTGGAGTATTTAAATTGAGCTTTCTTGTTTACTTGTTCATTTTAACTGTAAGTTTGTACCTGTGCTAGCTTAGAGACTCATGTTTAGCTGGCTTACCTGCTTATTTGCTTTAACTGTGCTATTTGTACTCTGTGAAGCATGTTAGGCTATAATTTTTTACTTTGTGTCCTGATTTTTTTAGCATTGTTCCGAGATTTAGGAATCGTTGTTGTTGTGTGTTTAATTTGGGACTACGGGACGGCGTCCCGGGAGATCCCTCTGTACTTGAGATATTCTGGACTGAGGGTGCGGGATACCAAGAGATATTTGGCACATGTGTTTCTATATATATATTGGGATACCATGAGATCCCCGGTTTACTTATTGAGGATACCAAGAGATCCTCGGGATACTAAGAGATCCCCGACTTACTTATTGAGGATACTAAGAGATCCTCGGGATACCGAGAGATCCCCAGTGTTGACGATGAGGATACCAAGAGATCCTCGGGATACCAAGAGATCCCCCGGCTACTATTCCTTGTGAGGGCAGTTTTCCGTGTATTCTTACCTTTGCTTTCTATTACTGTTCTTCCTTATTTACCTGGTTTAGATTCTCACTATAGACTTTATTTAAACTATTTCCGTTATCTCATTATTTATTATGTTACCTCAGTAGGGCCCTGACCTTCCTCGTCACTACCCAACCGAGGTTAGGCTTGGCACTTACTGAGTACCGCTGTGGTGTACTCATGCCCTTCCTGCGCATGTTTTTCATGTCAGGTACTTTCTCCCAGACGTATCATCCTCGTGGTGGAGAGTCCTAGCTGAGACTTGAGGTATATCTGCTACGTTCGCAGACCAGGAGTCTCTACTCTATTCCGGCTTTAACAGATAGTTCCTTTTCTTTCCTTTCATGTTGTTTAGACATTCTGGTGTAGAGCAGTTTACTACATTCTATTAGCCTGTGTTTCCCGTGAGTTTTCGGGTTTTGGGATTTAGTTGCAGACTTCCACATATTTTGAGTTTTATAGGCTGAGTGGCCTTATATACAGTTGTTATTTCCGTATGTTCAGTTTTAATTTATTATTCCACAAATGTTAATTTGCTATTCCGTATTGTTAGGCTTACCTAGTTGTAGGAACTAGGTGCCATCACAACATGTTTCATGGAGGGTGAACTGGGGTCGTGACAAGTTGGTATCAGAGCTCTAGGTTCATAGGAGTCACGGAACACAGGCCGGTTTATTAGGGTCTCGCTGATCGGTACAGAGACGTCTGTACTTATCTACGAGGGGCTATGTAACTGTTAGGAAAAATCTTCATTTCATTTGAATTCCTCGTCGTGCGATATTTTGGACATCAATTCTAAACTTCTGACTTCTATTCTCTCACAGATGGTGAGGACACGTGCTACTCGAGATGATCAGGCACCCGCGCCCCCTACTGTAGCCGTCAGAGGCCGGGCCGGGGGAGAG
>NW_017671085.1:0-3754 GCF_001879085.1 Nicotiana attenuata | reverse complement strand
GAGGGATTGCCCTAGACTTGGGAGGAGCGCGCCCCCACAGGCTTCTCAGCCACAGCGTGCTCCTCAGGGTTCTCAAGCTATGGTCACAGGCCCCGCTGCTACCCCACCTGCCCAGCCAGCTAGGGGCGGAGGTAGGGGAGATAGAGGTCGCCCTCGCAAGAGGGGCCGGGCCAGATATTATTGTATTCCTGCTCGTACTGAGGCTGTTGCCTCCGACTCCGTCATCACAGGTATTACACTGGTTTGTCACAGAAAGGCATCGGTTCTATTCGATCCAGGCTCTACTTACTCTTATGTGTCTACTTACTTTGCTCCACATTGGGTGTGCCTCGGGATTCTTTGAGTGCCCCCGTTTATGTTTCTACTCCTGTGGGAGATTCTCTTGTTGTGGACCGCATTTATCGGTCATGTTTGGTTACTATTCGTGGTTTTGAGACCAGAGCAGACTTATTATTACTCGGTATGGTGGATTTTAACATTATTTTGGGCATGGACTGGTTGTCGCCCCATTTTTCCATTCTTGATTGTCACGCCAAGACCGTGACGCTGGCTATGCCAGGTGTTCCACGTGTTGAGTGGAGTGGTACTTTAGATCACACTCCCAGTAGAGTTATCTCTTTTCTTAAGGCTCAGCGCATGGTTGAGAAAGGGTATGCCGCGTATTTGGCATATGTGAGGGATGTTAGTGTTGATACCCCTTCTGTTGATTCTGTTCCAGTGGTACGGGATTATCCCAATGTATTTTCAGCTGATCTTCCAGGCATGCCGCCTGATAGGGACATTGATTTTGGGATTGATCTATTGCCGGGCACTCGGCCCATTTCCATTCCTCCGTATCGTATGGCTCCTCCTGAGTTGAAGGAGTTGAAGGATCAGTTGCAGGAATTGCTTGGTAAGGGTTTTATTCGACCCAGTGTTTCACCGTGGGGTGCTCCTGTTTTGTTTGTGAAGAAAAAGGATGGTTCTATGCGCATGTGTATTGACTACCGCCAGTTGAACAAGGTTACAGTGAAGAACCGTTATCCTTTGCCTCGCATTGATGATCTGTTTGACCAGCTTCAGGGTGCACAGGTGTTTTCCAAGATTGACTTGCGCTCAGGTTACCATCAGTTGAAGATTCGGGAGCCAGATATCCCGAAGACTGCCTTCAGGACTCGATATGGCCATTACGAGTTCCTTGTTATGTCATTTGGGCTGACCAATGCCCCTGCAGCTTTCATGCATTTGATGCACAATGTGTTCAGGCCATATCTTGACTCGTTCGTAATTATTTTTATTGGTGATATTCTGGTGTATTCCCGGAGTCGGGAAGATCATGAGCAGCATCTGAGGACCGTGCTACAGACCTTGAGGGAGAAAAAGTTATATGCAAAGTTCTCAAAATGTGAGTTTTGGCTGAGTTCTGTGGCATTCTTAGGCCATGTGATTTCTAGTGAGGGTAATCGGGTGGATCCGAGGAAGGTAGAGGCCGTGTAGAGTTGGCCCAGACCGTCCTCAGCTACAGAGATTCGCAGTTTCCTTGGCTTGGCGGGTTACTACCATCGTTTCGTGGAGGGATTTTCATCGATTGCTGCCCCTATGACTAGATTGACCCAGAAGGGTGCCCCATTTCAGTGGACAGGGGAGTGTGAGGCGAGCTTTCGGAAGCTCAAGACATCTTTGACTACAGCCCCTATTTTGATGTTGCCTACCGGTTCGGGGTCTTATACTGTCTATTGTGACGCCTCGAGAGTTGGCCTTGGAGCAGTGTTGATGCAGGACGGTAGGGTGATTGCCTACGCATCCAGACAGTTGAAGATACATGAAAAGAATTACCCTATCCACGAACTTGAGTTAGCTGCCATTGTTCATGCCTTGAAGATCTGGCGTCATTATTTATATGGAGTGCCTTGTGAGATCTATACTGATCATCGGAGTTTGCAGCACTTGCTCAAGCAAAAGGATCTCAATATGCGTCAGAGGAGGTGGTTAGAGCTGCTGAAGGATTATGACATCACTATCCTATATCACCCCGGGCAAGGCCAATGTGGTGGCGGATGCCTTGAGTCGCCGGGCGGAGAGTTTGGGGAGTTTGGCATATTTACCAGCTTCAGAGAGGCCTATGGCAATGGATGTTCAGGCCTTAGCCAGCCAGTTCGTGAGATTGGATCTTTCCGAGCCCAGCCGAGTTCTAGCTTGTGTGGTTTCCCGGTCCTCCTTAGTTGATCATATCAGGGAGCGGCAGTATGATGACCCTCATTTGCTTGTCCTTCGGGACAAGGTTCAGCGTGGAGATGCCAGGGGTGTGACCATTGGAGATGATGGAGTATCGAGGATGCAGGGGCGGATTTGTGTGCCCAATGTTGATGGTCTTCGAGAGATGATTCTAGCAGAGGCCCATAGTTCGCGGTATTCCATCCATCCGGGTGCCGCGAAGATGTAACAGGACCTGAGACAGCACTACTGGTGTAGGCGGATGAAGAAGGATATAGTTGGTTATGTGTCTAGATGCCTCAACTGCCAGCAGGTGAAGTATGAGCACCAGCGCCCGGGTGGGTTGCTCCAGCAGATAGAGATTCCGGAGTGGAAATGGGAGCGCATCACCATGGATTTTGTATCTGGACTTCCACGAACCCTGAAGAAGTTTGATTCCATTTGGGTTATTGTGGACCGGCTGACCAAGTCCGCTCATTTCATTCCTGTGTGTACCACTTATTCATCGGAGCGGTTGGCGGAGATTTATATCTGGGAGATCGTCCGTTTGCATGGTATTCCAGTTTCTATCATTTCAGACAGAGGTACTCAGTTTACATCGCGATTCTGGAGAGCCGTGCAGCAGGAGTTAGGCACTCGGGTGGAGTTGAGCACAACATTTCACCCCCAGACGGACGGACAGTCCGAGCGCACTATCCAGATTCTTGAGGATATGCTCCGTGCGTGTGTGATTGAGTTCGGAGGATCTTGGGATCATTTCTTGCCACTGGCGGAGTTTGCTTACAATAACAGCTATTAGTCCAGTATTCAGATGGCGCCGTATGAGGCTTTATATGGTAGGACGTGCAGATCTCCGGTGGGTTGGTTTGAGCCGGGCGAGGCCAGGCTATTGGGCACAGAGATGGTTCATGATGCATTGGAGAAGGTTAAGGTGATTCAGGATAGACTCCGTACAGCCCAGTCCAGGCAGAAGAGTTACGCGGACAAGAAGGTCCGTGATGTTTCATATATGGTTGGTGAGCAGGTTCTGCTTCGGGTCTCGCCTATGAAGGGCGTCATGCGGTTTGGGAAGAAAGGAAAGTTGAGTCCGAGGTTTATTGGCCCTTTTGAGATCTTGAGGCGAGTTGGGGAGGTTGCCTATGAGCTTGCCTTACCTCCCAGTTTAGCTGGAGTTCATCCGGTATTTCATGTTTCGATGCTCCGGAGATATCACGGGGATCTGTCGCATGTGTTGGATTTCAGTTCAGTCCAGCTGGACAAGGATCTATCCTATGTTGAGGAGCCACTGGCTATTTTGGACAGTCAGGTCAGGAAGTTGAGGTCAAAGAACATCGCTTCAGTGAAGGTTCAGTGGCAGGGTCAGCCGGCCGAGGAGGCGACTTGGGAGACCGAGCAGGATATGCGCACCAGTACCCTCATCTTTTCACTACTTCAGGTATGTTCTCTATGCTCGTTCGAGGACGAACGAATGTTTAAGTGTAGGAGGATGTAACGACCCGGCCGGTCGTTTTTGGAAATTACGCCCCGATCCCCCATTAACTGTTTCCCCTAAGTTCTATTT
>NW_017671084.1:352121-361211 GCF_001879085.1 Nicotiana attenuata | reverse complement strand
GTGGAGAGTATCCTCTTGATGCGCCATTTCTCGAAGAATTCGGTTGTTTTTTGGCCGATGAACTGTCGTCCGTTGTCACAACTGATTTCTTTAGGGATGCCGAAGCGGCATATAATATTTTTCCATATGAAGTCGATCACTTCCTGTTCGCGTATTTGGGCGTACGCACCTGCTTCCACCCACTTGGAAAAATAGTCAGTTAAAACTAATAGAAATCATACCTTTCCTCGTCCCGCTGGTAGGGGACCGACTATGTCCATTCCCCATTTGATGAAGGGCCATGGGGAAGTGACCGAGTGAAGTGGTTCTCCTGGTTGATGTATCATGGGGGCATACTTTTGGCATTGTTCGCATCGGCGGACATATTCTGCTGCATCTTTCTTCATAGTGGGCCAATAATAGCCGGCTCGTATTATGCAACGCACGAGGGCGCGGTTGCCTGTATGGGCACCGCAATGTCCTTCATGTACCTCTTCGAGCACTGGCCGCGTTTGTTGCGGCCCTAGACACTTGGCCAGGGGTCCGCCAAACGTCCTTTTGTAGAGCTCGTGATTTATCAGGCAATACCAGGCGGCCTATACGCGGAGCTTCTTGGCTTCTTTTTTGTCGAGGGGGAGTGTTCCATCCTGCAGATAGGATACAAATTGGTTGCGCCAGTCCCAAGTCAAATTTAGAGAGAGTACCTCGGGGTGATCAATGGCTGATTGGAGGAGGGTGACCACGCTTTCTTTGTTGAAGTTTTTAGTGGCTGCGGCTAATTTTGCTAAGCCGTCTGCCTCGACGTTCTGTGTTCTTGGAACTTGTTCGAAGCGGCACTCGTCGAACTTGGTCACTAACCTGTGGATTTCTGACTGGTATTTTTGCAACCTCTGCTCCTTGATTTGGCAAGTCCCTGTGACCTGGTTCACCACCAGCTGAGAGTCGCAATGGAGAACGAGTCGTCGAGCTCCATACTTGGTGGCTAGTTTCAAACCTGCAATAACAGCCTCGTACTCGGCTTCGTTGTTAGTCATCTCGGGGCATCGTATGGACTGGCGAATTGTTTCGCCCGTGGGGACCTGGAGAACGAGTCCCAGTCCCGATCCCGAGGCGTTAGCGGCGCCATCAGTGTAAAGAGTCCATAGGTCGGCATTGGAGGGGGCACGGCGTGTCTCCAATTCCGCCTCTGGTAGTATCTCTGCGCTGAAGTCGGCTATGAAGTCAGCAAGTACCTGCGACTTGATGGCGTTCCTTGGATGATATGAGATATCGTGCTCACTGAGCTCTATGGCCCATCGGGCAAGTCTGCCTGATAACTCAGGCTTGTGCAGGATACTTTTCAAGGGGAAGGTCGTTACTACCTTTATGGGGTGGCATTGGAAATAGGGTCGGAGCTTCCGTGAAGCTACGACCAATGCCAATGCTAATTTTTCAAGGTGTGGATACCGTTTTTCGGCGTCCACTAAGGTTTTGCTAATATAGTAAATAGGAGATTGCGTACCTTCATTTTCACGAACTAGGACTGCGCTGACGGCGACCTCTGATACGGCTAAATATACCAGCAGTGGCTCGCCTGGGTTGGCTTTGGCTAGCAGTGGCGGTGAGGATAGGTACGCTTTCAATTTCCTTAGGGCCTCGACGCATTAATCATCCCACTGTAACCCTTTGTCCTTTCTCAGCACATTAAAAAACTTATGGCATCTGTCGGAGGACCGTGAGATGAACCTAGGCAAGGCGGCTATTCGCCCCGTCAGCTTTTGCACCTGCTTTTTGCTGTTCCGTATCTCCGGTATTGCGTCTATTGCCTTGATCTGATCTGGATTGACTTCGATACCTCGTTGCGATACGAGAAACCCTAAGAATTTTCCTGATGCCACGCCGAAGGCGCATTTCTCGGGGTTCAGTTTCATCCCGTATCTACTCAGCATCTCGAAGGTTTCTTTCAGATGGTCGATGTGGTCCTCTTTTCTTGTCGACTTTACCAGCATGTCGTCGATATAGACTTCCATAGTCTTACCGAGCTGCTCTTTGAACATTTTGGTTACCAGTCTCTGGTATGTAGCCCCCGCATTTTTGAGCCCGAAGGGCATTACCTTGTAGCAGTAAGTTCCTTGGTGGGTGATGAAAGTTGTCTTCTCTTGGTCCTCCTCGGCCATCATGATTTGATTGTAGCTGGAGTAGGCGTCTAGGAAGCTCAGTAGTCCATGTCCTGCAGTGGCGTCGATCAGTTGGTCGATGTGGGGTAGTGGGAATGAATCTTTTGGGCATGCCTTGTTCAGATCGGTGAAATCCACACACATTCTCCACTTCCCGTTTTTCTTTTTGACCATGACAACATTGGCGACCCACTNACTGCATTCAACATATAACACCATCTATCTGCACTCATCCCGAGTGACTTGAATCACGAGACCATGCTGTCTCACATCCCACGAACCATTTCGTGCCTTCCAACTGCTACCTCGCAAGTCAAAACATCATAAAATATTCTAGGAATTTCGAGCCATTACCTGCACCTTCCTGATAGTGCTACATAGAAGCCCACAATTGATATAGAAAAATTACACATCTTGGCCTCTCCCAATGGAGACTCAGTTTCTAATCACATATACAAATTTAAGATACCCAATTGTCATATGTAGAATCTCGACCACATTAGTACCATTCTCGAGAGTCATTTACTCTATTTAACTACATTTAGCCTGATCCAACGAACAGAACCACCCGTGCCTCATTAGCACTCTGACACCGCAAGATATGACCTCGTCACAATACGAGCAAGCATCTTCCTACTCTATGAACCGAGCACTCTTTACTAACAGCAACTTAAGACATCCTATGACTCTCACACACATACGAGGTACCGTATAACCTTTGAAAATAAAAAATAAATTTCTTCACAGCCATCCTCGACCCCAATCTCCGTAAGCCATAACTAACTCACCAACGCGTCTCAAACTGGAACCAACATAGCACTTAGCCGTGCAATAAACTTAATCAACAGCAACTCCCCAACTTGGCTCGAAGCCATAGATCAAAATGCACTCAATAAATCATACGCATGTACTCTATTGCTGTCATAATATCATAGTGAGATTAACTCCAATCCCTTATAAGCTTGTGAAAACATAGATCGGTTAGAATTTAACTCTTCTGCAATTCTCACCTTCACCTTAGCGACAGATACACCCACTCTCTAAGCGACCCATTTAGATTTTGACACATTTCCTTCACTTGTAAATGAGATATCCTAACGTACACATAAGGATCACACCACTTTAGAACACTCAGTAGGAGATAATCCACCTGTTTCACCTCAATATAATATTTCTGCATATCTTCCACCATTATACACATCACACAGTTACTTAACCTTCCTGAGTCTGAACTCATACCGCAACATGCAACTTACTTCACTCCCAACTAGGAGCCTTGAAAAGATTCTTCACTCGCCCATAACTCGGGGTTACACATCCATTCACAATGGAGATCATACAATTAATAGTTCCTCTATCATCCAGTAGGCTTCCCCGCCACTTCCAAGTCATATAGATTCCTCTCGCAGTGCTAACGTACTCATCACATAACTACCCAACCGTCGTTCCCGCTAATAGGGACAATACCGAATGTATAAGTTCAAAACACAGCTCACGTAATCAGCATCTTGGTGCTCAAGCCATAGGCAAAAATCCGGCCTCAAGTCCACCAGACTGGCCCAACATCAACTCACATAGATCACATCTCGCCCCTCGATCGGGGAATCACAAGCTATTAAGGCACGTCTGATACTGAGCGCTCATGCGCGCGTACGACACGTGGAAGGAATTTCAAGAGTTTCTTTTCAAGCTGAATCAAGGACGAACGATAAGAATTCAAGAATGTGAAGTTTTCCTAAAGGTTCTGCAGCCTCTCGAGGATAAGTACAGACGTCTCCGTACGGATCCACAAGACTCTACTAAACCGGCTCATGACTCGCGAGACCAATTAACCTAGGCTCTGATACCACCTTATCACGACCCAAACCCCAGTTGTGATGGCGCCCAACACATTGCTAGGCAAGCCCGACCATTTACACAACCTTAGCCAATTAATCTTAATAGATAAATAAATATTCACTACTAAAATACCAATTTAATGCGGAATTTTTGAAATAATCTCTAACATTCGAAAACCCCAAAATAAAATACTAAAAGTACTAATCAGCCCACAGAATATGGTGTCACGAACATGAGCCTCTAATACAGAATATTCACCTACCACAAGTTTGTCTAGGGAAAATGCGAATTAAAAGGATAAAATGGATGAGAGAGATCAGGGCTGCAAACGCCATGCAGCTACCTCGATACTCCCAAATAAATGCTGCTCAGCTAAACAAGTCCTCACTCACCCTGTGGTGTACCTGAATCTGCACACAAGGTGCAGGGAGTATTGTGAGTACTTCCAACCCAGAAAGTAATAAATATAAATAAAGTCTGAGGATAAGAAATCCTAAATAAACACAAAGCAAAGCTATAAATACAACAACGTGAACCAATAGCATAATACAGTAAACATTGAAAATAATTATAATAAAGTCACACCAGAATAAGAATAAATGACAATTAAATATGCAATGCAATACATAAACAGGTACATCTCCAGTANTCCTGATGTTCCTTCATCTGACCACGGAGCGCCTTGTTTTCATTTTCCATTTCTTCCATCTTCTTTAGGATGGCTATTAGCGTGCCATCGTTGGTCTGTGTCTCGATGGGTCTGTTATTTACTAGTGTAGCTTCCGGTTCACCCACGGCAGCAGTGGTACCTACCGTTGGTGTACATACGATGTTATTTTGCGGTGACCTCTCAACCAAGCCACTTAGAGTGCTTGTTAGCCATCTTTCCAGTAGCTCTTTGACCGCTGAGGGTGCTTCCGTAGCCGCAGATGTGGAAGCTCCTTTTTCGTGCAAGATCGTCAGGCCTTCGGATGGGGAAGGTGAGATCTCTGCACCTGGTGTGATGCTAGGGGTTGCATTCAGGATGCCACCGTCACTGGCCTCGTTGAGAGGGCCCAGGAGATTGGTAGTGACACCCAATATGGCTTTCGATCTTGTGCTATTTTCTGCCATTTTTCTGTTTTTGTGTAGTGTAGAGAGTGGTAGTTGGTTGATATCTAGGTGGATACTATGATTTTGATTCTCGAAATCCCCACAGACGGCGCCAAATTGTTTGGCTCAAAAGTTAACGATATACTTTGTAAGCGATAAAACAATCAAAAATAGAAAAGGGGTAAATCGTAATCAAATATAATAAGCCTAGAGATGCAAAGATGATAATATTGTTGTAGAACTGAAATTGCAAAGCGATAATGTTTACCAATAAGATATTTTCGTCAGAGGTGGAGATATAGAGAGAGAAAGCCAGAAAAATAAGAGAGTTGTATTAGATCCGATCCCCCTTTTACAATGTGGAGGTCTCCTTTATATAATAGGAGACCTTCCTCGAAAGAATCCAAAAGTTACAAAAAGAGGTAACGTCTCCCTATCGTGGACGCTGAGTTCTAAACGATGTCGCTTTTGTCCTCACGGCCGAGTCGTACCCGCTACGTTGGTCGGCGTACACTCATTGGGCGTACCCACTGGCATAGAGATACTGGGGGTCAAATTTGACCCTATACAGGTTCGATTGATATTAATTTTTCCCTTTTCTTTTGTAGTTTGTATTATTGTCAGCATGAGTAGATATTTAATAGAAAAGAAAAATTTCCCACAAACTTGATTTTTAATTGTCTTAAATTGTAAAAAAAAAAAAAGAAGGTAAATACTCAAAAATTATAGCTTACTCATTTACAAGTTTAATTTCCTTTTTTTTTAAATGCATGTTTATACTTACTTGACTCAATTTGTCTCTTTATATTTTTATGCTTCATTGCTGCAAATTTTCGTTGTTACATTAATATCAGCCAATTCAAGTTCTCATGTTTTAGCATTATGTTTAGTGCTTTTCGGTTGGTTGAAGCATATATGCATGACTGTTTCGCACCTTAATTGTAATTTTTCAACTCGAGATCTCTCATGTTCATCATTTTCAGGATTATAGTTAATATGTTTTATACAGTAATATATCAAATTTTATTGTTTACATTCTCACTTAATTTATTTATAGGAGTAATAGGGCCAATCTCTTTATTCGAAAATCTCTAAAGAGATCAAAGTATTCAAAATTTTAATTTGTGTTATTTTGACAAATCATTATAAAATCATACTAAAAGTATTTTTGTGTTATTTTTTGTCTTAAGTTTTAGGTTACATGTATAACAATAATATTCATAAGATATTCTCACATAAAGTCCTCAAAAATTACAATAAGACATATGAGGATTTCTGCGGGCCATGATTTCTTTCATTAGTGAACTAACTACATATGATTGAAAATCCTATTTTTTAAACTTTGAATTTTCCTTTAATTTTTATTTATTACTCAAACATATTATATAATACTAATATTATGTAATTTTTAAAAATGTATACTCATTGATATAGGGAACACGTCTAAGTATGTCCAAACACTAAAAACGAGGCCTGATAACTTTAAAATATAAATGATAAAATTATAAAATTAGAGTAAATTTTAAGTTAATATGTCATCTAATATGATTAAGGACTTCTATGGCAATTTTTCTTCCTTTTTTGAGTTGCCTAAATATGATAAGAAAATGATCATTTTCAGGGACTTATACTTTTTCCTTTAACTTTTATTATTTAACTCAAGTATAATTTTAACATACTTTAATATTTATGTATTATTTGAAAATTATAGTTATCGAGATAGAGTATATATATATATATATATATATATATAAGCCTAGAAATCACTTCTATCTTTGACCATATATCTGATACTTGTCCGATAGAGTGTTTAAGATTAACAATATTTCGAGACATTTGAGTATTTGACCTTTGAATTAATCCATCATTCTCTATAAGCTAAAAGAGGAAACAGTGTCACAAATTTTCTATCTTCGAGTGCCAACAAAAATATTTCTTTTTTTCTTATTATTTAGTATCCGAAACTTATTGATTCGACTAATTTTGGTTAATTTGAGCAGGCTAATAAGAAACGTGGTCGTAACCTAGATCCTTCCCATAAAAAGAAGTTGGAGGAAAGTTCCTCTCGAGCATGGCCCTCCACAGACCACAGAGCTCTTTTTTATGTTGGCATGTCAATTGTTTGTTAGGCCACTTGTTGGGGTCAATCAATCCAATAATACTCTTAACATGGTATGATATTATTCGTTTTGGATTAAGCTTGTATAATTTTTTCCAAAATGGTTCATACTATTAAGAGATCCCTACACATTGTTATAAAGACTAGACTAAAGGTGTACTAAGTAACTAATTAGAGGACTAAAGTGTAAATAAGTTTGTCACGACCCAAACCACGGTCGTGATGGCGTCCAACACATTGCTAGGCAAGCCCGACCATTTACACAACCTTAGCCAATTAATCTCAATAGATAAATAAATATTCACTACTAAAATACCAATTTAATGCGGAATTTCTAAAATAATCTCTAACATTCGAAAACCCCAAAATAAAATACTAAAAGTACTAATCAGCCCACAGAATGTGGTGTCACGAACATGAGCCTCTAATACAGAATATTCACCTACCACAAGTCTGTCTAGGGAAAATGCGAATTAAAAGGATAAAATAGATGAGAGAGATCAGGGCTGCGAACGCCATGCAGCTACCTCGATACTCCCAAATAAATGCTGCTCAGCTAAACAAGTCCTCACTCACCCTGTGGTGTACCTGAATCTGCACACAAGGTGCAGGGAGTATTGTGAGTACTTCCAACCCAGAAAGTAATAAATATAAATAAAGTCTGAGGATAAGAAATCCTAAATAAACACAAAGCAAAGCTATAAATACAACAACGTGAACCAATAGCATAATACAGTAAACATTGAAAATAATTATAATAAAGTCACACCAGAATAAGAATAAATGACAATTAAATATGCAATGCAATACATAAACAGGTACATCTCCAGTACCCGCTGCGGCGTGCAGCCCGTTCTACTTATTTAACGTCGACGGCGCTCACTAGGGGTGTGCAGACTCCGGGAGGGGCCCCTTACGGCCCAAGCGCAATAATAAGCCATCTCGTGGCATCAAACAGGCCCTTGGCCTCATATCAATATCATTATCATACCACCGCGGCGTGCAGCCCGATCCAATAATCAGTCCAAAATCACATAAGCCTTTCGGCACAATAGTATAAAATATTCAGCCCAAACTTCATTTAAAAACATTAATTTAGTTTCTGCTTTAAGAAAAATGGTTGAGTTTACGAAACAGTGTCAAATACCAGGACTGAGTTCAATATCTATAATTATGGTAAGAAACCAGCAAAAACAATCCCTGAAGGATTCAAGTAGTTGGCACGAAGCCCAATTATAACAATAAATCCAGTTTTATAAGGATATCACAAAACTACAATCAAATAGGTAGTAATTTTTATTAAGCGGGACGGACCAAGTCACAATCCCCGACGGTGCTCTACCCCACGCCCGTTATCCGGCGTGCAAATCACCTCACATAGCACTACGTTGTGCAAATTCGGGGTTTCAAACCCTCAACACAACATTTACATTTATTACTAACCTCAAGCTGGCCAAAGTCCTAGCTTGCTATGCCCTTGCCTTTCGAATTAACCTCCTCACGCGTCGAATCTGACCAAAACCACAACGAATACATCACAATAGGCTAAGGGAACATAACCCAATCGAAAAGACTCAAAAAATATCGATAATCACGAAATTTGCAAAACCCAAGCCCCGGGCCCACTTCTCGAAAAATTAGAAAATTAACATCACCGGATTCCTCATCTCGCCACGAGTCTATACATACCAAAATCTCTCAAATCGGCCCGCAAATGGCCCCTCAAATCTCAAATTTAGAATTTCAAACTCAAGCCCTAATTTCTTCCAGTTTGGCTATATTCTCATGAATTTCAAGGATGATTCTACAATAAAATCATGTTTTTAACTCATAAAACTTACCTTCAATCGATCCCAGTTGAAACTCTCTTCAATCCCCGTCCAAAACGCTCTCAACAATGCCCAA
>NW_017671084.1:288025-352113 GCF_001879085.1 Nicotiana attenuata | reverse complement strand
ATGCAATGCAACACATAAACCGGTACTCTCCAGTACCCCGCTGCGGCGTGCAGCCCGCTCCATTTATTTAACGTCGACGACGCTCACTGGGGGTGTGCAGACTCCGGGAGGGGCCCCTTACGGCCCAAGCGCAATAATAAGCCATTTCGTGGCATCAATCAGGCCCTTGGCCTCATATCAATATCATTATCATACCACTGCGGCGTGCAGTCCGATCCCATACTCAGTCCAAAATCACATAAGCCTTTCGGCACAATAATATAAAAATATTCAGCCCAAACTTCATTTAAAAATATTACTTTAGTTTCTACTTTTAGAAAAATGGCCGAGTTTAAAAAACAATGTTAAATACCAGGACTGAGTTCAATATCTAGAAATATGGTAAGAAACCAGTAAAAATAATCCCTGAAGGATTCAAGTAGTTGGCACGAAGCCCAATTATGACAATTAATCCATTTTTAAAAGGATATCACAAAACTACAATCAATTAGGTAGTAATTTTATTAAGCGGGACGGACCAAGTCACAATCCCCGACGGTGCTCTACCCCACGCCCGTTATCCGGCGTGCAAGTCACCTCACATAGCACATTGTGCAAATTCGGGGTTTCAAACCCTCAACACAACATTTACATTTATTACTAACCTCAAGCTGGCCAAAGTCCTAGCTTCCTATGCCCTTGCCTTTCGAATTAACCTCCTCGTGTGTCGAATCTGACCAGAACCACAACGAATACATCACAATATGCTAATGGGACAATACCCAATCGAAAACAATCGAAAAATAGTTAAATTCCCGAAATTAGCAAAAACCGATCCCCGGGCCCAGTTCTCAAAATCAGTAAATTTACCATCAACGGATTCCTTATCTCGCCACGAGTCTATACATATAAAGAACACCAAAATCGGAGTCCAAATGACCCCTCAAATTCCCATTTTTGTTCTCTTAGGTTTCAAGCCCTAAACCACCATTTTTGACCTTAATTCCTTGAGTTTTCAGTCAAATTTCATGTATTTGCATGATAAAATCGTGTTCTAAGTCCAAGGATGCTTACCTGATCGAAGTCCTTGAATTTCCTCTTCAAAATCGCCCAAAAACTCCCCAAGTCCGAAGTTAAAAATATGAACTCCTTCAAAATTCGCGAAGGAAATAAAAACCCCTTCTGATCAGTTGTTTCCGCTTCTGCGGTCGAGTTGTCGCTTCTGCGACTTTCGCTCCTGCGGCCTTCTTCCGCTTCTGCGGAAATTCCCAAAGTCCCCACTGTCCGCTTCTGCGACCTCATCCCCGCATCTGCGGTTCTTGCTTTCCAAGACCATTTCCGCACCTGCGACCTTTTCCTCCGCATCTGCGCAACCGCATCTGCGGTTCCTTTCCGCAGATGCGGAAATAGCAGATACCAGATGTGATCTGCAATCTCCAACTTCAATTTTCATCCCGTTAGCCATCCGAAATTACCCCGAGGCCCCCGGGACCTCAACCAAAAGTACAAACATGATCCAACACTTTATTCAAACTTGCTCGAATCATCAAAATACCACAAATAACACCTAAACCATCAAATTACATCAAATTCAAGCCTAAGTTCATCCAAATCTTCCGAAACTTGCATTCGATAAAAAACCCAACCAAAACACCTCCGAATCAACTGAAATTTTGCACACACATCCCAAATCACATAACGAAGCTACAACAACTCTCGGAATTCCATTCCGACCCTCGGATCAAAATCTCACCTATCGACCGGAATTCGCCAAAATACTAACTTCGCCAATTCAAGCCTAACTCTACACCGGACCTTCAAAATTACTTCCGATCATACTCCTAAGTCACAAATCATTCCCCAAAGCTAACCGAATCATCGGAATTCATATCCGAGCCCTCGAACTCATAAGTCAACATCCGGTTGACTTTTCCAACCCAAACCTTCCTTAAAGGGACTAAGTGCCTCATTTTCCTACCAAAACCAACCCAAATCAACTCTAACACACCAAATACCGATGATGAAACATGAAGAAGCATAAAATGGGGGAAACGGGCGGTAACTCATGAGACAACAGGTCGGGTAGTCACATCCTCCCCAACTTAAATAAACGCTCGTCCTCGAGCGTACCCAGAGCTGTGCTAAAAGCCAACCAATCGCTGAATAACCCTTCCATGCATATACCCGGGGGGTGATTCCACGTCACCCTATCTCACATAGGTCCAACAACACATTTTAACTATAATTACACAATCCAGTCCAGCCTATAAATCATAGAACCACATTCCACTTTTCGAAATCATACACAAGACCAGAACCTCACATCTATATTCAGAATAAGCCCGAACCAGCTGTAATAACCCATACCTGCAACCTTAGGTGCAATCATATGATATTCCACTTGACCCAAACACTCGAAACGATAACTTCTATTCACAGTAGTTGCCCATAACACCCGAATACCGGTAGAAAACCTCTTATCAACTAAAGTTTCCTCCCAATACTTTTACATATACTGCAACTGATAACTAAAACACGTAGTAAACCATCACCATTTCTCAGATCAACCATTCATGAAACCACTTCTCCTTTGGCAAATACTACATCAAATTTCTGAGTCGAAGCTCGATATTATCCTTCCAACATACTGAAATCGAATATGCTCGTACTCATCAAAGATCCCAACGATCTCATCTAATCAACACACTACTCTGGTGACATTACACATTAGTACAGGACTAAGCCACAACTCGCACAATACGCGCACCAATAAGCAACAGTCCGAACATACCCAAATCATGAAAATGGCTCAAATGAAAGAGCTGTACTTCAAGCCCTCTAGTACCATCACAACACAAAACTGAGAGCCCGCCTCCTATCATAGAGACAGAACACACAAATCTACTTATCATACCTCCACTTAACTTCGTCCCACATCCAGTACAAACCGCTTAGGCAATAAGCCACCCCGTACATAATCAAAAGTCTCGTATGATGCCACAAGGTGCTGATAGGCTACCGATTAAATCGCGGTACAAAAAGGAAGACGAACTCTGGAAGGAACTGCCTAGCTCACGCACTAATACGTGCTCTCCTTAGAAAATAGGAAGTAAGGCATACAAAAAAATAGCATATAGGAAACTATGCTCAATGTCACATTGTTGCGGCGCGCAACCCGATCCAAATAACACACTCATGGCGGCGTGCCACCCGATCCACACATAACACTCACCTAAGGAGGTGTACATCGAGCTAAATTGCTCATTAATATAAAATACCGAATTTTGGTCACAAGCACGCTAAGTGCATAATACCGTCCCTGAGGGGACATATAGCGCTATAAGCTACCAAAACTCAAGATCAACTGGGGAGCGATATACAATCTGAATATCGAGAGCCATTTTGCTCATAAACATCATTTCTACGTGGATCCTCAACACATAAGCATTTTCTCAAATCGTCTCACAACTTACACGGCGCAGTGTATCCCTGCATAAAATATCTGACAACGAAATAACACCCTGACTCCTCCATAAGGAGCGCATCACTGAAATGAACCCGTTTGGCCTGGCATAGAGCCCATATTCACATTTGAATCCATCCATCGACCTCAAGCCGATTCTGATCACACTGAACTAGGTTAATTACCTTTCAAAGGTCCCTAACAACTCATCTTCCGCTCGTAACACATAGGAACATCCATCATAGTCAAAGGAATCATCCGTAGTCCACAACTCAATAGACTGAGTGCCTTCCGGGCATATATTCTCAATTCAACGATATTAACCCAACCTTCATACTGGGTTCAAGTCTTCAATCAATCAAGTGACTAACTGCCATACTTACAAACTCTTCCTGTGGTACACCCTCCCACAATCTACCATTACAGATAAGGTCACAATGTTTAGTGCAGTTTCTTATGGGATTAAATGGAAGCTATAGTAACATAAGGAGTAATGTACTGGCAAAAAGACCTGTTGTGACTGTTAATGAAGCATATGCAATAGTTACTCAGGAAGAGAGTTAAAGATCCTTAGGTGGGTTGATACACATAGGGAATCACTCACTATGTTAGCAGGAAAGGGTCCAGACTTTAGAGGTAAAAGGCCAGGGATCATTTGTGAGCATTCTGGATACAAAGGTCACTTTAAGGAAATTTTTTTAAGATAATTGGCTATCCAGCTGATTTCAAGAGTAAGAGAAAAAATCAGACTGGAGGAGGAAAGGTTTATACCAACAATGTGAATGTAAGCAATAAGGAATGTTGATACCCAATTTTTTCCATAATATTTTCAAACTATGCTTTGGCACCAATTAGTATTTTTCATACAATTTTTGCATTTTTAAAATATTTTAATTAATTTATCCCAACATTTTATTTATAAAACAATCATTGATTGCATCACAAAATAGTTCTATAATAAATTTTGTGGCTTAATTTTATCATTTGCATTTGTATTAAGTTTCAATTATTGCACAAATAGCCACATTTATATTTTTAGGATAAAATCGCAATTACTTTGCAATTATAGCCTATGCATGCATTATTAGATTATTTTTTACCGGAAAATAGCCTTTTATATTTTTAAATATTAAGTAATTATTTTAAAATATTTCCATGCATGAAAATCATTTTTATAATTTATTAACCATTTTTAAAAAAATTGTTTTAGCAATTAATTATGTATTTAACAAATAGCTCCTTTTTCATTCGGACCTAGCCTATTAAATCAGCCCAATTTTAATCCCTTTAATACCAGCCCAATTCACCCAAGCCCAATCTACACCTACCCGACCCAAGATCCTTATCAAATCATGGCCGTTGATCCTTTAGATCAACGGTCCACATCAATACTTACCTTTTTTAATCAAACGACCCCCAAACCCTAATCATTTCCTCCATACAGCCGCCCTGAAACCCCTTTCCTCTCCAATGCTCTCAAAACCTAATCCCAATCCACCCTCGTCGCCACTCATCTATGGCCATTCATGGTGGTTTCTCACCACCCCAGGCCTTTAACGGCCTCTCCTATGCTGGTATCATCATCTCTAGGGTCCTCAAGTGACCAGGGTTAGTCTGCTTACGCCTTTGGTCTTTGCTCGCCTGCTTCAGGCTGTTCCGGTTCAATTTGAGTAAGATCTTCCTATGTCTATGGATTTCTAAGCCAGTTTCTTCACCTCTGTGTTGTTCTTCTCGAAACCCTAATTTTTGTCCTTTGAACTTCTCAGATCTGTGCAAGATCTGAGATAGATCAAGCCTATTTCATATGAGTTTTACAAGAACCTTCTGATTTTTGAATGGTTTTCCATTTTTTCTAAACTAGGGTTTTCCGAAAATTTCTTTCTCCAAAACGTTTGATAATTTTGAGTGTTTAATCTTCTGTTTCTTAAGTGTTTTAACTGATTTCGTAAGATTTGCTTTAACCCTAACTCGTTTATGCTAAAAACCCTAAATTTTTCGACATTTTTGCTTGGTTTCTGAGTTACTTGTGTACCGACTTTGTCCTATGCTTTGGTTCCTGTGATTTTTCTTTAGCGTATTTAGTTGTCTTGTGATTTTTATCCTAATGTGCCTCTACTAAGGTTCTTGGTTCGACTTTTTACTGATTCTATGTGTCTATATTTATTTTTTGCCTATTCATGGTAAACCTATATTTTCACCCTTTAATCAGTGTTGATTTATCAATCTGTTCCTGACTATTCCTTTCTTGCCTTATTTGAAAATTGTCTGTGATACTTGCTGACTCTTTGCATGATTCTTTCCTTAATTAAACCCTTGACTATTGTATTCCGAAGCTCTTTATTTTTGGTTTGATTTGAACTCTCTTCCTTAATAAGATCTCTGATTCTTACTTCTTTACTCGGGTTGATTGAACCTATTGCCTTAATTAGTTCCTGTAATTATCATTGGTTGATTTTCCTTAATTAAAGGGAGAAAACTATGCAGAATCTTCGTGTAATTGATTCTTAAATTCCTTAATTACTGATTGTTGATTGCTTTACCTTATTTGCTCTACTCTTGAGCTACTATATAAACTCTCTTTATTTTAACCTCTAGACACGAACATTAGTTCCTCCACACTCTCACACTCTCAAAAGCTCTCTATTCTCTTCTGTTACTTGCAATTCTCACTAATCCAGCCGGCTGTAAGCCAAGGCTGGCTAGCTGCACCATCTTTACTCTATACTTTGTATTCTCTCCTTGACTGGTATGTCCTGATTCAATTCACATTCCAAAACTATGTGTTTCTTTGTTGCTGCAGTTCATTAGTTGTGATTTCCAGTTCTATTTGCTATTCTACTGTCATATGCTCAATATGTAGCCAGCATGCTTAGATCACACTGCCTAATTACTGCATCATTCAGCATGTTTAAGTTTGTTCTGTTAAAAGCTATAGCTAGTATACTGTTTAGCATGCCCAATCCTGCTTTAGATAATTGCACGAATCCTATTTGTTCACTAGTATGTCCAAGCTGCATTGTTTGTTTACTGTCTCACCCAGCATGTCTAAATTCCGCTCGTTCTATATGTGATTAGTATTTCTAAACTTTGAATGCTTCATGAAGTGCTTGTCTAGTTTGTTCATCTAAGTCTTACCTACTCTACTTTACTAATGAGATCATGTTAAGACATCTAGCCCTTTCAAAGTATTCTAGTTGTGTGTATTGGTCATGTCTAAGACCTATGTGTTCTCAACATATCTTTGCTGTAATCTTTGTAACTAACTTGTAAATTTCACAACTTCTTGAAGAATCTGTGTATTTGTTTGCTATCACTAAGGTGCATTCTATGTGTCCCCTACCCCTTTCTCCTTGTGTGAAGTCTGTTTGCCAAAGTGTTTTCTGAGGCTGTTCTGGGACTGGTATTCTGATTTCAAGATGTTCTTTTTCATGCTTTTCCAACTACAATTTTACTCAAACCAGTACAGGTTTTAAGAAACTCTTTTCATTCTTAAGACCTTCCTTTATACTGTTTACCAAACTCTTTCAAATCATTATGCACTCTCACATTACTCTTAGATTACTAAGTCCTACCCCTCTGGTATGTGTACTGCTTTGAGACCCTTGAGATCTCTCTGAACTCTGGCATATCAGGGCTGGCACTTCCATACTGCACATAAATTAGTTCTTATTTGAGAAAGGTCTGGCTGTGAGCACTGCCCGGGATCCTTGAGGTCCTTAGCGAACTTTGACACACCTAGACATGAAATTGGCTATGGAACTTTGAGCACTTGAGGCTACTGAAGGCTTGGAAACTACTTTGGGCCTACTTCAGGCTCCCTATAGTTAATGTATATTTATATTTATGTAATTCATTCAATTCTTGGTCTGTAATAATTAATTGTAAACAAACATTGGGGTGACTAGTGAAAAGGGAGGGTAGTTGTATATTGTGGGTAAAGTTGGGTAGATAACATGCCTATAGGGTTTATTTTGATTTACATGTGCTGTGTTAGACAATCTGCCTACAGGATTTCTTGATTGAAATGAACTCTACCTGCTCCATTTCATATAATTAGATATCATGCCTATAGGATTTAAAATCAACTTTAATAGAAATCATGCCTATAGGGATTTCGCTTTGGTCAAATAAATTCTGCTTGTTTCACCTTATGTTTAATTAGAAATCATGCCTATAGGATTTAAATCAGCTTTAATTTGATCTAAAACCAGTTTAACTCCTGTTTTTAGATTATGAATCATTAACCAATCTATTCGTTTCCTTAATAAGTTTTCAACGCTGCATTAATCAATATCACTAGAAAGCATGCCTATAGGATTCAAATTGCCCGTTTAAGGTTGCTTACTATTTTACTATATTACTGATCAATGATTAGATGCCATGCTCATAGGACATCACTATTATACGCCTAGGCAAGCCTGTAAGGCGACTAAAATTCTGCAAACTATAAAACTACGCCTTGTATTTGAGACTGCTCATATTCAACAGGTTTAAAATCAGTAGGTAAATGGATTCAGTTCTTTGACACTTTTGTCCTAACTCAATACTGCATATTCGCTGCTAACCTAGATATCATGTTCTAGAATTCCTTTTAAATACCTAAATCTGTGTTTAAGACGTGCACTTGCTTGCTCTGTTAATGTGAGCCTTTAATTGTTCTCTCTTTAGTGCAGTCCTAATTGTTTTTGGTTGACGCCTTGATTTTTCTCCTTTAAGTACCTTAGGATGGTCTAGAACTTCCTAAATTAGAGGTCCTAAATACCTCCAGGGCCACAAGGAAGGGGCGGGCAATGCACGCCTAGGATATCTTTCCAGGTTGCTAGAATGTTTTAGGCTATGACCAAGGGGAGGGAATTGGGTAGTAAGGATATGACGACTACGCGCTAATGTCACGTGTAGCCCCTCATTGAGGAGTGATTACCGGGCATTGTGTGGGTATGATCCTGTAGGCTAACCAACCTAGGACCCCTCTTTCCCATCTCCCGTTGTTTAAATGAATTTACTTTTCCTTACATATGTGCAAGTTGTTCAAACCTTTCTCTTGCTTCCATTACCTGAATCATACCTGTGTTTAGAATGTAAAAACATGCTTTTATAATATTTGTTGAAATTGTTTTCTTGCTAAATGACTGATTCATATAAGTTCGGCCGGACCCACCGTTGTGGACCGCGAGGGGTGCCTAACACCTTCCCCTCAAGGTTATTTCGAGCCCTTACCCTAATCTCTGATAATGCAACTAGTTACATGAGTTAATTACTTTAGGTGCCCTAATGCACCATAATCCGTTAGGTGGCGACTCTTCAAAACACCCAATTCCCAAAAAGAAACGAGTCGATTCCCCATGAATGTCGAAACCCGGGACTTTCTCCGCGAGGAGGAAAAAAGGGGGCACGACAGCATGGCGACTCTTCTGGGGATGTTCTAGGCTCTTACCATAACGAACTTATTTTTATGAATCAGTTAAAGCATGCTCTATCCCACGTACCCTTTCCCCTTATTTGAATTTAACTGTTTATTTTCTTAAGCATTTATGATTTCTTTATTTTCCTGAAACTGACTTGTCTCTTTGTTTTCTTCTTCTGTAACTGTCTTTCAATTATTTAAATACTGCATTTACCATTTTTACGTGCAAATACTTGACAACATGTTGTTTATTGTTGCATATATCATACTCCACATCATATTTCACTCGTGCATATCAAATCCTATAGCAACGCTTGATGAGTGGTTGCGCTTTTCCAATTTATTACCCTTAAATTCGGAAAGGCTTATCTGCGGTAAAACTAGTCGATCAGCGGTGCAGTCGACGGTTTCGTGCCTTTCCCCCTCAAGTTGTCCGCTTGAGGGTACCAGTCTAGACCCCCATAGTAACCTTACTCTGATCGTAATTGTGCATGCATCATGGTCAAACCTAGTCGGATTAATATGTTGTCCACATAATAATCCTTTAAGACGAGCCTTATCCAAAAGTCCACCGGGGTTTCCATAATCCCAACAGACACAACCACGTCCTGTGCATTAATTTGGAGAAATAAATGCCAAAATGCTAATCATGAATGTACAAATAGTCGAGTCTGGTAGGGGAGAAGGGCCTAGCCTTTTGTTTTTGCAGAAAATGAGGCACGAGGTCCCCAAATTCGGCATGGTCAGCAACATTCCACCATTGCTACTCGATTGGTGAGAGGACCTTTCCTCAAGTGACAAGAAACACGTAAGAAAGCACTTGGGCAATTTACCTTCTTTACTAGACATTTAGCCAAATAATAGGTTGATCGAGGCTGCCGCTTTATTCTGGGATAGTGAAAGGGCTGTGTTCCGTTTCGGCAACATAGAAATGACACCACTCCTAGAAGAAATTGGGGGACTTGCGGGATTGGTTTGGGATAGCCCTGGTTTATTGGTGCCGGAGAACCGTACTGGTAAAGGGTTTTTAAAGACGATGGGGCTAAAGAAAAATGCTGACTTGGGATGCTTGAAGGAATCCTACATACCCTTCGAATATCTATATGAGAGATATGGCCATAGCAAGTCCTACCGTACCTTCCATGACGAGCTTTCCATCACTCTCTGGGACACATCCACCGCAAAGTGTTCGTGTTCATTGTGTGAATCTTGGGCCTGATAGTATTCCCCATGAAAAGAGAAAGACTCCATACTAGGTTGGCCATAGTCGCCAAGACTTTGATGGAAGGGATCAATGGACAAAAATACACTATAGTTCCCATGATCATAGCCGATATCTACAGGGCCCTGGAGCGCTGTCAAAGAGGGATCAAGCATTTCGAGGGTTGTAACCTGTTGCTGCAGTTGTGGTTATTAGAACATCTTCAAAGGGGTCAATATCGCCAAGAATTTCCGCGAAGGGCTTGGAACGACCATATTGCTTTCCATCACCCCAAGCGGATATCCGGACAGTTTTGCTCAGCCGGAAAGTGCCAAAGAGTGGGTGGAGTTCTTCGACAATCTGACCGAGGAACAAGTGCAATGGATGTTTGAATGGTTCCCAACAGATGAATTCATCATCAGATCCAGGGACGCTCTACACTTGGTGCTGATTGGGTTGAGAGGAATATACCCTTATGTCCCTATCCGAGTTATGAGGCAAGCAGGCAGGAAACAGGTTGTACCAAGGGTTGCCAAGATGAGTCATTTCAGAGCAGACTTTCAAGACGACGACGTACCTTACAAGTGCCAAGCCCAGCACACATGGCACTGCAAAATCATTGTGGAAAAGAACACCATTGAGCCTGACAGGTATCATGCAGGGTGCGAACCTCTCTACCTAGCGACAAAGTTCTCCAAATCTATTTGTCGCTAGGCCTACCTCGGGCACAACGAGGCTCCCAAATTAGGACATGAATTAACATTCTCGCAATATGTGTTTAAATACTGCAAACGTTTCAGAACATCTACTGACTTGTTTACCCTTTTGTTTTCCTTTCATTTTTTATTCCCATTCCCTAAGGTTGGTTCACTCATACTGGCATCATCAGCGTATCGTACCAGATCTAGAGGCCCTCCACATCCTCCTCCTCCAAGCAATACAAAAGGCAAAGGAAGAGAAAAAATGGACGACTTAAGTGGTATCCGAAAGGAGAATGTTGAAGAACGCAGAAACTTCAGATGGCCGGAGTACTCCGGCACCAAGTGATCTAGTCTTGAGATTGGAACAAAAGATACTGGAGCTGCAAGGAGAGCTTGAGCAGGTTCACAACTTGGCAAACT
This sequence comes from Nicotiana attenuata, assembly GCF_001879085.1. Taxonomy (NCBI): domain Eukaryota; kingdom Viridiplantae; phylum Streptophyta; class Magnoliopsida; order Solanales; family Solanaceae; genus Nicotiana; species Nicotiana attenuata. The sequence goes on along the minus strand of NW_017671084.1, from coordinate 340,945 downwards.
TGTTACTCACCCTGAATGTCCCCGACATCAACCAACAAAACACAAAGAACCCAACACCTCCTCAGAACACACCAAACCAACATCCACAAAACCCTCCTGCACCACATCAATACACAACCCCACCTCAAAATCTCAATCCCTTACCGGTACCAACTCCGCCACAACACCACCCCCAATATATCTAGTACCTACCAACCGCCACTTACCACACTTCCCAAAACACACCACAACCCATTCCCGATCCTCAAAACTCAACCAATGACCATCACTACACCCAAGTCCCTGGCACCCATCAAAACAACCCCATATGTGTGGAGACCATACCTCACCCTACTCAACTAACTTCCTATACACCAGAATCAGCTGAGAAGGACCTGCTCATCAAGAACATGGCCGAAGAACTCAAGAAATTAACAAGTCGGGTTTAGGGTGTCGAAGGCGGCAAAGGGATAGAGGGTTTGAATTATGAAGACCTATGCATACAGCCAGATGTAGAACTGCCAGAGGGGTACAAACCTCCCAAGTTCGAGATGTTTGACGGTATAGGTGATCCCATGGTTCATCTGAGGACCTATTATGACAAGCTTGTTGGAGTTGGAAAAGGTGAAAAGATCTGGATGAAACTCTTCATGAGGAGTCTTACTGGTGATGCTTTGTCCTGGTACATCAGCCAGGATCCCAAGAAATGGTCCAATTGGGTAAGTATGGCATCAGACTTCATGGACCGATTCAAGTTTAATACAGAAAATGCACCCGATGTTTTCTATCCAGAATCTTAAGAAGAAACCCACCGAGACTTTCCGCGAGTATGCTACCCGCTGGAGGTCGGAAGCGGCCAAGGTCAGGCCATCTTTGGACGAGGAACAAATGAACAAGTTCTTCGTCAGAGCACAGGATCCGCAGTATTATGAAAGGTTGATGGTTATTGAAAACCATAAATTCTCTGATATCATCAAACTTGGGGAAAGAATCGAGGAAGGCATCAACAGCGGGATGGTAACAAATTTTGAGGCATTGCAGGCCACAAATAAGGCATTGCGATCAGGCGGCATATCAAAGAAGAAAGACGTTGGGGCAGTAATGGTGGCTCAAGGCCCGAAATCTCCACTTACCTATCGAACACCTCCACCCACATATCAAACACCTCCATCCACATACCAAGCACCACCACCCGCATATCAACCATCATATCCCAGATATTCCCAACCAGCCACTGTCTATCATACCTATAACTCCCAACCCTCTCATTTCCAATCACCTACGACTCGCCAAAATTATCCAAGACCAAGACCCAATTTTAACCGCAAGCCACCCAGACAATACACCACTATCGCTGAACCCATTGACCAGCTGTATTAAAGGTTGAAAGTCGGAGGTCACGTCACTCCTGTTCCCGCTGTGGCATTAGAGAATCCATCCCAATGGGTCAAATCCTAACAAAACTTGTGCGTACCATTCCGGTATGAAGGGGCATACCACTAACGAGTGCCGAGCATTGAAAGATAAGATCCAGATGCTGATTGAAAACAAGGTCATACAGGCAAAGGAAGCCATACCTAATGTTCGCAACAACCCTTTCCCTTATCATAGATGTGGTGGGATACATGTGATAGAGACGAACGAAGAGTGGGATCCTGAGGGATCGATTGGGCTTATCCGGGAAGGTGATGACTTTAAACCCTCAGTCACACTCACTCCTATTGTAGTACAGACTCAGTCACCAATCGAGGTCGAGGTAGCCACATCGGTTCCATTTGAGGTAGAGGTGGCTCCACCCGCGGCCACCCCTATTCCGTTTGAAGTAGAAGTGGTAGCACCTTTTACAGTGACAGTATCAACCACCCCACCTTTCAATTCAAAAGCAATACCTTGGGATTATGTTGCCAAAGCTAGGCGAAAAGGAAAGGCAAAGATGGAGGAATCTGATGCCGCACAAGGAATGACTAGGACCAGAAAAATCTATACACCTGAACACCTGGGAGGACCAAATAAGGATCCCACTGCCAAGCAGCCTGTCATTGAAACAGGGCCAGATGACCTTTGGAGAAAAGTACAAGCAAGGGAGTATTCCGTCTGTCACACCTCCTTTTTCACTACACCACCGAAAGGGTATAATAAAGGGAGTTATTTCCAACTTGAAGTGACAATCGAAACGGGATTATTGTTAAAGATTCAGAGTCGCCACTTGGGAGATTTATGGTGTTCCAAGTCACCGGTTTAAAATCCAGAATCGAGGAAAAGAATGACTCTGTTTAACAGTCCGCGAACCAGAAATCCGAGTAAGGAATTCTGTTAACCCGGGAGAAGGTGTTTGGCATTCCCGAGTTCCGTGGTTCTAGAACAGTCGCTCAACTGTCATATCTGGCTTATTTATCTGATTTTATACAATTATGAACCTATGTGCAAATTTTAACTTTTTAACCGCTCTTTATTCATATTTTATAAAGAGAATTGCAACGTCGTTAAAACATGTCTCGAACCACGTCACATAAATGCACCCGGGGTTTTTGACATATTTTAACTTCGTTGGGATTTGGATTTGGGTCACATAAATGTGCACCCGAGTTTAAGAAAGTAATTTTATTAAAAATGCGCCTAAAGAGACTAGCGCGTTGTTATTTTTTGGGGAAGACCGTGAAATTCGCTAAACGGCCTGTCCCGAAATCTAAGTATTTTAGTATATACATTTGAAGAGGGCCCCGCAATTTATGTATTTTGTTTAGCGAGGCTCATCTCATTTATTATTTAAAAGGCAAACCTAAAACAACTATGATTTTCTATTTTTATTTGTCTCTAATAATAAAAGAAAAAGTCCTAATTAATTAATTATTTTATCCGAACCTAACGATTTTAGGACCAAAGGACTGAAATTCGGCCAATTACATGACATCGGCCCAATAAGAAGGGCGGCAGGCCCAGATTTTATTTGCACTAGAACCGGACTGCCTGGGCCAATAATCATCTAGATACCCAAGAGCAAATTAACTTTGGGCCTATTGAGTCCCTTCTTCACAGCCTGGACAGTCCAAGCTTTGCCAAGCTCAAATGGAACCACCCTAATTACTCAAAGCGATTAACAACTATGGGTGAGAACAATTTAACATCATGCCAATGTGATTACCAACTTACGACCACGATTATGCGAACTCAAAACTATACTGTTCGATCATATTCAATTAACATCAACTACCACTATTATTTAATCTAATATATGAACTAACATAATGAAAAACCTAACAGTTAATCCATCCGTATTCCAATGATGCTTTTAATTCCTGATTTGAACTTAACTAATCAGTTATTTCCTGCTACTGAATTAAGGCCATTCGAGTGCAAACTCGCAATTCCGAAGTTATTTAGACGAAAAAACCAACAATGAACTAAGCTGTCAATACATATGGAATTATCGAATTTGAAACTTCATGTTCTAAACTTAAACTTCAAGTTCTAACTTGTGCAGTGAGTCACTACCATTAACTAGGCTAAAACTGAAATCACAGCCATACAATTGATCAACACAAAGTTCATAGGGTCTAACAGTCCATTGTTTAATTACAGAACTTAAGCATTTGTGATAGAAATTCTAAACAATGTTCAAAGCCAACTGAAATTGAATTACACTGCACAATTGTGATAAACAATCCTATAGGAGTTTAAACAGTCAATTCAGCTTAACAGCAATCCTATTTATACAATTCGTATACCTATTGTCCATGTAATACCAATAAAGGCTAATCAAACGGCTATAAACAGCTAGTTAACTACAAACTAAGAATAGCAGAAAGCAATTCTTCGCACATAGATCTGATGAACATCTTTATTTCAACTCCAATTCACAATTACATCGAAGTGAATTCAGAAATGTGTACCTGAAGTACAATGAAATAGAAGAAAGGAGAATGATCAGTAGCAATAGATAGCAGGAGCAGCAACCAGAATTCAAATAGCGAAGTTAAGCAACAGCAGCAGTGACAATTTAGAACCACACAAACCTTCAAAAATACCCAGGAATGGACCGGAGATTTTTCAGCATCAATTTTAACCCAAAACAGACCCAACTGAACCGAGTAACACTTCAAAAAAAGCTTCAGCAACTAGAAGAGAAGAGAATCAATGCCTTAAAAATCAAAATTAACCCAGAAAATCAATGTAACAGTGCTTTTTTTTATTTTCTCTTGTATTTTTGTTTGTTTTTGGATTTTGAATAATTGAGACTACAAGGAACTATAGAATTGCAGATTTGGCTTTTGGAATTTGAAATTCAAAGTCAGATCTGGGGCTTTGTAGAACACCTTTTGGGGGGAAATTTTAGAGCTCCCAAAAAGCTCCCAATGAAGGCAAGTATGTTGCCTTTTATAGGCACAAATGAGGGCCCTTAATCAGATTTTTCAGTTTTCAATTTTAATCCTTGTTTTAATTTTCATTTTTGCTCACATGTCCCTTATTTCCTGACTTGTTACTCAAGTAAGTACACCTATTTTCTGATTTTTCATCTTAAACCCCATTCTAGAATGTTCTAGTGAATTCCATTTCAGTTTTTTAAGATTCTCTACCCTTGATTACCCCAATTACCCCTACTTCAGTCCTGAAATCACTAACCTACCCCAGTCCTTGATTAACTAAACAACTAACTTAGTTAAAACTAAGATGTTTCAGTAATATCCAAAACAAACAGCAAAAATAATCAGCTACTGATATAATGTGAATTTAAAACAAAACACATATCTAAAATGATTTGAAACCAAGTTGGACTAACATCAAAATCACCAAACAGAACTAATCAAAATCAAAACAAGACTTGAACTAAAAGAAAAATCAACAGGCATGATTTTATACCAGCATTTATGCTTAACCACAATCAGAAAGGAAAACAAGGGATATCTACTGATGAAATCATACTAGTAATAAAAACTAGAATTAAAAACAACTAACTAAAAATCTAAGTAGACAAACAATCAAGCCACAAAAATTAGAACAAAATGACAGAAATTTAAAACGCACATTAAACTAGAAATTAACAAGTATGAGAACAGAAGCAAAAGAAGGAGAATTAAACAAAGAAAAAGAAAAATCAAAACTCACTGACACGGCTCAAAATTCTGCTGCTTATCGATTTAAAATTCGAATGATTCTGGTGATATTTGAACATTGTTGACACCTGATTCAACATGAGGGAGGCGAGGAAACCACGTGGTATCAATTTGGTGAATTTTGGGAAACCTAGGGTTTTGGCCGGAAAAACTTCAAATTAAATATTCGAGCACTTCTGGTTAGATTCGAGGGACGGGGTTTGGGGGTTTGAAAGAGGAGCACAGGGCGGTCCTAGGGTGTTCATTTGGTTGGATTTGGATGACTTTGCATTTTGGCCGAGGTTTTCGATCCAATATTCAGAACTCTCGCTGTGATTGAGTGAATCTAGGCCAGATATGGAAAGAGGAGGAGAAAAAGGATTTAAGGGTGTTAATTTGGACGGAACGGAGGTCGGCCCGCCGCCGTGAGGCGATTTCCGGCGGCGGAGCATGGCGGCGTTACAAGGGTTCTGTTTTGGGGTGAAATGAGAGAGACGACACGGGGGGGGGGGGGGGGGTGAGGGTTCGGACACTCTTATAACTAACAAGACCCTACTTCTCCACCGTTGGATGGATTAACCTCGACGGCCAGGATTGATAGAAGGGGAGACGACGTCGTTTCGTGCGTCTCAAGACTGGACCGGGTTAGGGCTTTGGGCTAGACCACTTGGACGGGTTTGTTGAATGGGATAATCAATTAACAGGGCACAATTTCGGGTCTTTCCTTAGACCAACCTTTTTATTTAATGAATTTTCTTTTGTTTTCTCTTTTTTTTTTTTATTTATTTATGATTTTATGAAATGCTAAATTAAACCCAAAAACCAAATTGGCTCTAAAAATTACATTTCTTAATTTTCAACTACACAAATTCCTTATTTAAATGCAAACTAAAACAAATTAAAACTATAAATGCAAAAAGGACCATTTTTGTTATTTTTCTTTCTCTAAAAGTAACTCAACTACTAATTAATCCTAAAAAATGTGAAACTAAATCCTACATGCAAATGCCAAGTATTTTTGTATTTTTCATGAATTAAACAATAATAAACGTGCACAAACAAATGCAAACAATTAACAAAACATGCCACAAAAATCCATAAAATTGCAAAGAAGTTATTTTGTTTTGAATTTATGGGAGTAATTCATATAGGGCAAAAATCACGTGCTCACAGCTGCCCCTCTTTGCTCGAGAACACGAAAAGTTTTCGGGCAAAGATAAGTGAGCGGATACGAGCGATTTTTGCCCGTTTGAATATTCCGTGTGAAGCATTTTGAAAGAGTTGACCGCACCCTGCTTCAGTGGTTGCCTACATATCCTTGGCTAAAAAGGAATCAGGTCGGTGTAGTTCGGGAAGGTTTGGTAGCTGGGACTACCAGGAGCTGTGATTTCACTGCTGTTGCTGCGGTTACTGCTTGCTGACCTCCTTATTACACCAAGTCGAAATAAAAAGAAGCTAAACTAAGCTATGATCTATGAATTACAAAGAGTCCTATCTATGTCTTCATCTTGCGGTTCTTGTTGCCTTGAACTTGTATCCTTCCGACGAAATTCTGACGTTGTTGTCTTGAATTATGATCGGAGATGTTTTGCCATTCCTCCGAGTGATGCTTGACTGCTGAAATTCGAAATGTATTCCTGACTGCTAACACGTGAAATGTATTCCCTTATTCTCCAGGTGGGCTCCTGATTGCTGAACTTGAAATGTATTCCCTTGTTCTCCAGGTGGGCTCCTGACTTCAACAAAATAGAAAAACAAAGAAATTTTCTGCCCCAGTTTGGTGGCTGGGCACATCATGTTATCAAACATTAAAAATTTGAAAGCTAAAATTTGAATTGTACTTCCCTTGTTCTCCAGGTGGGCGCCTGATTGCTGAAACTTGAAAAGTATTCCGTTGTTCTCCAGGTGGGCTCCTGATTGCTGAACTTGAAGAGTATTCCCTTGTTCTCCAGGTGGGCTCCTGACTTCAACAAAATAGACAAAAAAAAGAAAATTTTCTGCCCCAGTTTTGCACTAGGAAGATTTGTGAGTTTGTTAGCAAAATGTGGATCACCTAAGCTATTGATGCAATGATGAGAGTAAAACTAAAGACGTGACTGAAATGTACGATCCTGTGAGTAAGACCAAGGACATTTGACTAGCAAATTCATCAGAGTAGGTCTTCTATCTTAGGAGACAGATTCATCGGACTAAGATGCTGATCCTAGGAGAAGATTCATCAGACTAGGTTTCCTATCTTAGGAGAAAGATTCATCAGACTAAGATGTTGATCCTAGGAGAAGATTCATCAGACTAGGTCCATTTTCATTATCTTAGGAGAAAGATTCATCGGACTAGGTCCATTTTTATTATCTTAGGAGAAAGCTTCATCAGACTAAGATTTTGATCCTAGGAGAAAGTTCATCAGACTAGGTCGTCTATCTTAGGAGAAAATTCATCAGACTAGGTCTATTTTTAATATCTTAGGAGAAAGATTCATCGGACTAAGATTTTGATCCTAGGAGAAGGTTCATCAGACTAGGTCGTCTATCTTAGGAGAAAGATTCATCAGACTAAGATTTAGATCCTAGGAGAAAATGCAACAGACTACGTCTTCTTTCTTAGGAGAACAATTCATCAGACTAAGATTTAGATCCTAGGAGAAAATTCATCAGACTAGGTTTTCTATCTTAGGAGAAAGATTCATCAGACTAAGATTTAGATCCTAGGAGAAAGTTCATCAGACTAGGTCCCTTTTTTATTATCTTAGGAGAAAAGTTCATCAAGCTAAGATTTTGATCCTAGGAGAAAGTTCATCAGACTAGGTTGTCTATCTTAGGAGAACAATTCATCAGACTAAGATTTTGATCCTAGGTGAAAATTCATCAGACTAGATTTTCTATCTTATGAGCAAAATTCATCAGACTAAGATTTGATCCTAGGAGAAAGTTCATCAGACTAGGTTGTCTATCTTAGGAGAACAATTCATCAGACTAAGATTTTGATCCTAGGAGAAAGTTCATCAGACTAGGTTTTCTATCTTAGGAGAAAGATTCATTAGACTAAGAGTTTGATCCTAGGTGAAAATTCATCAGACTAGGTTTTCTATCTTAGGAGAAAGATTCATCAGACTAAGATTTAGATCCTAGGAGAAAATTCATCAGACTAGGTCCCTTTTTGTTATCTTAGGAGAAAAGTTCATCAGACTAAGATTTCTATCTTAGGAGAAAAATTCATCAGACTAAGATTTGATCCTAGGAGAAAGTTCATCAGACTAGGTTGTCTATCTTAGGAGAACAATTCATCAGACTAAGATTTTGATCCTAGGAGAAAGTTCATCAGACTAGGTTTTCTATCTTAGGAGAAAGATTCATTAGACTAAGAGTTTGATCCTAGGTGAAAATTCATCAGACTAGGTTTTCTATCTTAGGAGAAAAATTCATCAGACTAAGATTTGATCCTAGGAGAAAGTTCATCGGACTAGGTTTTCTATCTTAGGAGAAAGATTCATCAGACTAAGATTTAGATCCTAGGAGAAAATTCATCAGACTAGGTCCCTTTTTGTTATCTTAGGAGAAAAGTTCATCAGACTAAGATTTCTATTTGGAGAAAAATCCATCAGACTAGGACTTTTCACCCTAGGAGGAAAAAATGTGAAAAGCAATGGCAGCATTTTATGCACGCTAACAAAACAGGCAAGGGCGAAGATTTGAGAAACTTCCCTTTTGTCGGCTCTCCTCTTCTTCCTTTTCTTTTTCTTTCCTTTCTTATTGTTGAACCAACTTTCTTGCACTGCTTTGTTCCTGTTTCAAACAAAGAAAACTTGTGAGTTTAAAATGTGGTGGTTAGTTTGTGGCCTTGAACTTTGAGACCGGCTGCTTCTGCATTTGCCAAGATGACTGATTTCCGCTCGAAGACCTTGCTTGTTTCCGATATCCTCTACTTGTTGCATTGCATGAACTGGCATCCCCCAACCCTTATGTCTCATATGAATCCCAAAGCACGTATATTGCTCCCACTTCGTGTACATGATGTTCTTTCTTGACTTAATCACTCGCCTCGGCCTTGAAGTTGTATTGTTCCTTCACTTGCCTTGATAACTGATTCTCACTTGGAGACCTTGCTAACCACTTTCTTTGTTACCCTTAACGCAGAAAATACGTCTGATCCGTTCACCAAACAACCTCCATCTGATATGTACCAAACCTTTCGTTTTTTACCGAGAATACCTTTGATCCGTTCACCCTAAACCCTTTCATTTGTTGCGTTATTCATGAATTGACAAATACCAAGCCCTTGCATTTCACAAGGATCCCAAAGCATGTAGATTGTTGCCAACTCAGTGTGCCTGCTGTTTTTTCCTGACTTATGAAGATTTGATATGCTGGCCAGATACCGTTTTGTTCAATTGGAAAGCTGGTGGCAGATTTTGAAGCCATTTCTCACTTGTTATGACCAAACAGACTCAGGAAGAGGAGTAAATAAGACAAAAAGAACAGAGTAAAGGATAATGGAAAGAGATGATTCCTAACAAGAAGACTACAACGTAGAAACCTATCAGATGTGGATACCGACTCTGATGACCTTGACATGCACCTGCAGCCTATTCTGTTAAGCAAATCTGATGTTCAGCTCTTGTTGTACCTTTTTCGCCGTGAAACTGGGCTTCAATGCTCCGCTTATCCGATTTGAATCACAATCCTTTTTCGACTTGTAGTGCCCGAAGGGTTTTCACCATCAAGCCTCTCTCATTTTGGGTCTTTCTCTCATCTCACCGTCGTCTTATGGTGCCCGTGAAGGTTTTCACCAATAAGACTCTCATTTTTGATTTCGCTCAGCTTTCGTCGCCTTGTGGTACCCGTGAGGGCATTTATCATCAAGACTCTCTCATTCTTCATTTCCCTTATTTGGACCGGAGTGTTGCCCCTGATATGGTCCACCTCTACTCGCTTGACTCGACATCTCTCGAAGATTGATCAGAAGGTCTTTCTTTGGACCGTAATGCAGGCTTTTGGACAGGGTTAGGAAGAAAAGGTATCAAAGGCTCAAAACAATTCAACATGGGCTCAAAATTACAACTTTCGGAATCAGATTTCTCACAACAACCACAACTTCTGCCCCAGTTTCTTTCTTGGGGACTTTTGGATTTTTATTTGGTGTGACTGAACCTCAAAGAGAGGCTGCCTACGTACCCTTTCGGGATCAAGTCAAACGTAGTTCAGGTCATAAAATTACATTTGTTGTTGCGATCTTTCCTGTCTTCCACTTTTCTTTTCTTTCTTTTCATTTCTTTTCTTTTCCTTCTCTTTTCTTTTCTTTTCTTTTTCTTTTCTCTTCTTTTTTCCTTTTCTTTTCTTTTCTCTTCTTTTTTCTTTTCTTTTCTTTTCTTTTCTTTTCTTTTCTTGTCTTTCCTTTTTCTTTTCTCTTCTTTTTCCTTTGCTTTTCTTTTCTCTTCTTTTTTCTTTTCTTTTCTTTTCTTTTCTCTTCCTTTTTCTTTTTTACTGTTTTTCTCTTGTTTCTCCACTTACTTTCCCCGCTCGGGCTTACGAGTTTTATTATTGATTACGAAAGAGAGGTATGCAAGAAAATAACCGAGGCTCAAAGGGGTAACAAAGGATAAAGTGTTTGGATAGCAGAACAAAATGCCTTCGTCATTCCAATCTCCAAAACATGCCAAGTGCAAACTACACAGTTAAACAAACATGAGGAAAACATACGTAACATCTTTTGATTGCACAAGAATTACTAACCATATCCACATATTTGCCTTCTACATTTGTCAATTACCTAGCACCATTGGACAACAATCTCGGTACCACGAGCGGCCCCTGTAGACTTGGGGGCAAACTTGCCTTTGGTTTCAAACCGATGTGGCATGATGCATTTCAACAACATTTATTAATGTACCGTCTGCCCCAGTTTCACACAATTTGGGCTCGAAGTGATCTCAAAATCCCTCGACTGTCCTTACATCTTCAACATTGTCTTATTGCTTCTTTACTAAACTGACTTTTAAAACCAGGCTGAGAATTATGCGTGCATGTCATGTCACCAGAACCAGCATGAAAAGAATTGCAAAAGGAAAAAGGAACTAGATAAAATGACTAGAAATGGCGAGAAACAGAGAATTGCATTAGACTGGCGGTGAAAGGGTTTAAACAACGAAACAAGCAAACTAGACTAGAGTTACAACCCTTGAACCAACCTAAACAGCACTACACAAGCTACTACGACGAGACAAACAAGACAAAGTGAAAGGATAGAAGGGTTTGAGTCACAAGACAATATCTGGATTACAACCCTGAAATAACCCGGACAATAGAAATGACAACAAAATAAACCACCAAAACTCCAAGAGATGGAGCGTCTTCCCAATTACCAAGCACGACGTCTTAGCCACTGAATTTCACACCAAGATTGCTGGAATTTTCACAAGTCTTCATCACGTTGTTCTGAGCAAACTGCTTCTGGGTTTCTTCTGCCGGCTCATTCTCACGATCAATCATACCCACCATATGCGTCTCATTGTGCACATGAGATGGATCTTGGCCAGTGTTTGTTGCATCTGGATTTTGCACGACGATGTTGCCTGCATCAATAAGCTTTTGAATTGCATTCTTTAGATTCCAGCATTTCTCTATGTCGTGCCCCAGGGCACCTGAGCAGTATGCGCACTGTTGAGAAGGATCGAGCTTCTTTGGAGGAGGGTTCGGCACTTTTATCTGAATCGGCTTCAACATGTCCAGTGTCCTTAACCGCTGAAACAGACTGGCGTATGATTCTCCCAACGGAGTGAAGGCTTTCTTCTTTCGTAACCTCTCATTCTTAAATGCTAGATTGGGCCGAAAACCTGATCCGGGGTGTTGTTGGGAAGCTCGTGGGGGTAGATGGGCATTATTTTGAGCTGGGTACTGTGATGTGCGACTTTGGGATTTCTGTGGAGAGAAGTAGCATCGGGGTGGGTCCTCTAGTGCATGAGGACGATGTCGAGGCTAGAAGTGTCGATCAGGAAAACCTATCGGATCGTCTTTTCTGTTCCTCTGTCTTCCAACCAAGCTGACTGGTACGTTCTGACTGGCTTCCGAACGACTCACGAGTTTGCCTGACTTGATTCCTTCTTCCTCTAGTTCCCCCATTTTTAACACATCATTGAAAGGTTTTCCCAAGGCCGGGATCAAATGACTGTAGTAGGTGGGTCCCTGGGCCTGTAGAAAAGGCTTAACCATTTCTTCTTCGCTGATCGGGGGACTGACTCGAGCAGCTTGCTCCCTCCATCTGAGCCCAAACTCATTAAAGCTTTCCTCCGGCCTCTTTTCCATCTTAGATAGCAAGGTGCGGTTTGGGGTAACACTTGATTTGCATTGAAAGTATTGGACAAAGTCTTGAGCCATGTCACCCAATGTAAGCCACTCATCGACATTTTGACGACCATGCCAGCCCAAAGATGCCCCAGTTAGGCTTTTACTGAAATATGCCATCATCACGTCATCTTTCTCTCCAACAATCCTCATTTTGTTGCAATAGANCCTGTCTTCCACTTTTCTTTTCTTTCTTTTCATTTCTTTTCTTTTCCTTCTCTTTTCTTTTCTTTTCTTTTTCTTTTCTCTTCTTTTTTTCCTTTTCTTTTTCTCTTCTTTTTTCTTTTCTTTTCTTTTTCTTTTCTCTTCTTTTTCTTTTCACTGTTTTTCTCTTGTTTCTCCACTTACTTTCCCCGCTCGGGCTTACGAGTTTTATTATTGATTCCGAAAGAGGGGTATGCAAGAAAATAACCGAGGCTCAGAGGGGTAACAAAGGATAAAGTGTTTGGATAGTAGAACAAAATGCCTTCGTCATTCCAATCTCCAAAACATGCCAAGTACAAACTACACAATTCAACAAACATGAGGAAAACATACGTAACATCTTTTGATTGCACCAGAATTACTAACCATATCCACACATTTGCCTTCTATATTTGTCAATTACCCAGCACCATTGGACAACAATCTCGGTACTACGAACGGCCCCTGTAGACTTGGGGGAAAACTTGCCTTTGGTTTCAAACCGATGTGGCATGATGCATTTCAACAGTATTTCTTTATGTTCCGTCTGCCCCAGTTTCACACAATTTGGGCTCTAAGTGATCTCAAAATGCCCTTACGTATTTCCCTCGAATGTCCTTACATCTTCAACATTGTTTCATTGCTTCATTACTAAACTGACTTTTAAAACCAGGCTGAGAATTATGCGTGCATGTCATGTTACCAGAACCAGCATGAAAAGAATTTGTAAAAGGAGAAGAAAACTAAACAAAATGACTAGAAATGGCAAGAAACAGAGAATTGCATTAGACTGACGGTGAAAGGGTTTAAACAACAGAACAAGTAAGCAAACCTAGACAGCACTAAACAAGCTATTACGTCTAAACAAACAAGGCAAAGTGAAAAGATAGAAGGGTTTGAGTCACAAGACAATATCCGGATTACAACCTTGAAATAACCCGGACAACAGAAATGACAAACAAATAAACCACAAAAAACTCCACTCCGGCTGACCAAGAAATGGAGCGTCTTCCCAATTACCAAGCATGACATCTTAACCACTGCGTTTCACATCCATGTTGCTGGAACCTTCACCAATTTCAATATTATTGACTTCATTCAACAAGTTTCTGAGAGGGTTCTCATACTCCCTGTCACCATGGATCTTCCCCACAAAATGTGCGTCATCATGTGCAGGCAAAGGCTTCTGTGCAATGTTCTGGGTGGCACTATCCTGGACTGCAATTATCCCTTCCTGAATCATTCTTTCTATCTCTCTTTTCAAATCCCGGCAACTTTCGACATCGTGCCCCTGGACATTGGAATGGTATTCACACCTTTTAGAAGGGTCAAAGCTTCTTGCACTCTTGTCCACATGATTCGGAGGAATGAGTGCAATCAGGTTATATTGCTTTAGTTTCTCAAACAAGTTTGCATATGACTCTCCCAAGGGGGTGAAAGTGTCCTGCTTCTGTGCCCTCTCTTGCTTGAAATTTGGCTGGCCCGCAAACCTGCTCCGGGGGATTCTTGTAGGCTCTTGGGGGTGGGTAGGTGTTTTGAGTTGGGTAAGCATTTTGTGGGGTGGGTGCGCACCATTGCGCATGGGTAGGATGTTGGGGGTATGTTTGGGCATGGTGGACAGAGAAGTGGGGATAGTGTTGTGGTGGGCTATATGGAGTGTAGGGGTAGGTTTGGGGATGGGGTCGAGGTTGGTTGTAATATGGTGATGGACCCCTAGACCAAGCTCTTGATTCAACTACTGCCACATCTTCTTTCTTTTTCTTTCCCAATACCCCTCTAGTGCCGCTCTGGATAGCCTGGGTAGTTGCCTTGATCGCCGAATAGCTCATAATTTTGTTGGATTTAAGCCCCTCTTCCACCATACTTCCCATTTTTACTACCTCGTTAAAAGATTTTCACACTGCTGACACCAAGTGACCATAGTAAGTGGGTTCCAGAGCCTGTAAGAAGTAATCAACCATCTCGCTTTCTTTCATTGGAGGATCGACTCTTGCCGCTTGTTCTCTCCATCGGAAACCGTACACTCTGAAGCTTTCCTCGGGCTTTTTCTCAATTTTAGTCAGTGACAGACGGTCCGGGACAATTTCGAGATTATACTGAAAGTGGCATGCAAACGCCTGGGCCAAATCATCCCAAGTGTACAATCGAGCATGATCCTGTCGAGTGTACCATTCCAAGGCCGCACCACTTAGACTTTGACTGAAGTATGCCATTAATAACCCGTCCCTTCCCCCAGCTCCTCTCATTTTGCTGCAGAATCCCCTTAGATGTGCCACCGGATCACCGTGTCCGTCATACATATCAAACTTGGGTAACTTGAATCCCGCAGGTAACTGGACATCGGGAAACAAGCACAAATCTTTGTAGGCCACGCTCACTTGACTTCCGAGACCCTGCATATTTCTGAACGACTGTTCTAAACTCTTAACCTTTCGTATCATCTCCTCCTGCTCAGGGTTTTTGGGAGGCTTTTCTTCTGCAGCTGAGAGATCAAGACGGGGAGTGTAAGAACATGGTTCTGGTGGTTTGAAGGTGGGTTCGGGTGGGTAATGGTGGTTTTCATGGGTTTGAAACAAGGGTTCACTAGAGGACCTGTGTAATGCGACAGGTGGGGGAGCTACAAACACAGGAGTAGTTAGTGGTGGAGGGCATGGGATTTGTTTGGGTGGTGGAGGTGGTGGCGTTTGAGAGGTGGTTCCGTAGTACTGCTGGTAAGTAGGGAAGGCCGGGGATGAGTTCACTGTGGGAGGATCTTGTGGCTGCGCTAATGGTGGGATGTAGGCGGGGTTAGCAGGGTAAGCTGGTGGTGGGCGTCCCTTTGACCAGGCCTGGTACATCTCGGCCATTTGTTGCTTCAGTTTATACATCTCCTCCTTCATTGCATTGACATCTAATTCTTCCTCCTCCCTAGACGGGTCGACAATGCTTGTTTCTAACTCCTGGTTGACCATGTTCGACTTGTCCTTAGAGCGGGTGTTGTAGGAATGGGTTGCCAGAATGCCAGTCAACTTAACCACCTGCCTGGACTCATCATCAACAACAACTTTGTTAGCGGTTAGAGCATTAACAGATAGATAACCGCACATTTGGAGAATGCACCTAAGCAGTTAACAGTTTCTATTATGCATTTGCCCGACTGCTTGCGTCATCCCGGCTTTCTTTTCCTTTATTTGTTAAACCTGTTTTTTGCTTTAACCTCTCGCTCTTCCCTCTTGTGTTCCATTGTATGTTACTTGCCTTTCCCGCTTTTTGGGATTTTTCCAATTACAAAGTTACTAGGTTATTTGTTTTCTGGAAAAGGATACTACAAAACATAGTCGAAATAACAAAATATAGACTTGATGATTAAAACCTAGATCAGGAGTACATCATAGCTTCACATCCTGGGGCCCGTGGGGCATCACTCGGCATCGCCACGGGCCTGCGCAAGACTGAGAAGGTTTCAATGTCAATTGTGGTCATCCTGGACAAGGAGTTCTAAGGAAAAGTGTGACTATTTAAAGAAAGCTGACTTATTGTGACTTAAAAGAAAAGTGGCTATTTTTTCAAAAATTTTATTTAAGAAAGCAAAGACTTGGTTTTGCAAATACGGCCTCTCAGCACTTCCGGGAGGGAGATTTTAAGGATGTGCCCGCAAACCATTTAAAAATGACTCAGGGTGGCTGTTCTTGCAAAAACAGCCTTCCGGCGCCCTTTTAGGGACATTCGGCTTATTTTAAACAAGAATGGCGGCACCTGACTTATTTTGACAAAAAATTAAAGTTTTGGTATTTTTTGGCTATATTTGAAAAAGGGTGGTTGGACCCGATGAGGGTTGCCTACGTATCTTACATCCGGTGAGAATCAAACCAGCGTAGTTCGGTCAAATTTGTCAAAACCAAATATATTTTTTGAACAATCTCTTTTTTTTCAAATATTTCCCTTTTCATTTTTCAAAAATCTGGCAGCATTTCGGTACTATTTGGGCATTGGTTTTTCAAAACTAGCGGTTACCCTCACTTAGCCCTAACACCGTTATTACCTTTTTCATATTCTCTCATTACATACAAGCCGGTCAACATGCAAAGCCGAGCAAATAAATGCGCAAGTAGCACGTAAGATGCATCAGGATGGTCTTTTCATTTCAGGTCACCTGTCCTAGACGGACCCAACCCCTGTGTTGAGTCCCCTAAGTCAAATGCACATGATGCAAACAAACGTTTCTACTGGGGATCCGGCATGAGGTTTTGTTCTTCTAGGTTTAAACCCTAGGTTTATTGGTCTAGACCTGGCTTACCCGAGCGAACAACTCGGGCCGAGGGGGAGGCAGCATACCGGGGATACAGAAGCTCCGCCGGCTTAGCAACTTATCCAAACCTCGTTCTAAANTCCTCGAAACCTTTGGGCTTACCATACCGGTGATATAAGAAATGCAATGTACAACACCCCTCCGCCAGATATGGGTCTTGAATATCCCAGCTGATGTTCAGCACTTCTGGGAGGAAGATTTTAAGGCTGTGCTCGCAAACCATGTAAAAATGACTCAGGGTGGCTGTTCTTGCAAAAACGGCCTTCCGGCGTCCTTTTAGGGACATTCGGCTTATTTGAGACAAGAATGGCATCACCCGACTTATTTATGACACAAATTAAAATTTGACAAATTTTGGCTATTTTCGCAAAAGGGAGGTTGGACCCGATGAGGGTTGCCTACGTATCTCACATCCGGTGAGAATCAAACCGGCGTAGTTCGGTCAAATAAATCTAACTATTTTTTGAAAATAATACTCTTTTGTTTTTGTTGGCAAATACACTATTTCTGAAAGCAAGATTCTTTTTTATATTTTCTTGTTCAGTGGCAAATAAACAAACTAATTTGAATAAAAACTTTTTTTTCTTTTCCATTGGTAAACAAAACAAACTAAAGAAAAACTACTTTTCTTCTTTTTCTTTCATTTTTTCAAAAATCCGGCAGCATTTCGGCACTACTTGGGCGTTGGTTTTTCAAAACTAGCGGTTACCCTCACTTAGACCTAACACTGTTGTTACCTTTTTTCATTTTCTCTCATTACATACGAGCCGGTCAACATGCAAAGCCGAGCAAATAAATGCGCAAGTAGCACGTAAGATACATCAGGATGGTCTTTTCATTTCAGGTCACCTGTCCTAGACGGACCCAACCCCTGTGTTGAGTCCCCTAAGTCAAATGCACATGATGCAAACAAACGTTCCTACTGGGGATCCGGCATGAGGTTTTGTTCTTCTAGGTTTAAACCCTAGGTTTATTGGTCTAGACCTGGCTTACCCGAGCGAACAACTCGGGCCGAGGGGGAGGCAGCATACCGGGGATACAGAAGCTCCGCCGGCTTAGCAACTTATCCAAACCTCGTTCTAAATTGGGAAAGACTCTAAACAGAAGAGAAGCTACACGAAGTGCACCCTTCTCCATGATGTAGAAGACTCAGAGAGAGGAAGGGATTCGCGACAGTTTATATACAATTCAACAAATATCAAAGCGGTAAAACATTTAGTACATATAGCATGGAACATGTAGAAAAATCAGATAAAGCCAAATATAACAATTTAACTGAGCTCGAATTCTGAACCCTGAACGAAAAGTTCTGGGTCCTTGTCCCCAGCAGAGTCCCAGAGCTGTCACACCTCCTTTTTCTACTACACCCCCGGAAGGGATATAAAGGAGTTTTTTCCAATTAAAGGACAATCGAAACGGGATCCGCTTATTAAGAGATTCAGAGTCGCCACTTGGGAGATTTATGGTGTCCCAAGTCACCGGTTTCAATCCCCAATCGAGGAAAGGGTTTGACTCTGTTTAACAGTCGCGAACCAGAAATCCGGGTAAGGAATTCTGTTAACCCGGGAGAAAGGGTTAGGCACTCCCGAGTTCCGTGGTTCTAGCACGGTCGCTCAACTGCTATATTTGGCTAAAGTCTGATTTTAATACATATCATCCTATAAAAATTATTTAACCGCTTTTAGTTAAAAAATTTTAATAAAGTGAACGTCGTTTAAAAACGTTTTTTTGGATCACGTCACATGAAATGCACCCGTATCCTCGACACATTTTTATTCAACATTTTGGGATTTGGATTTGGGTTGCATGAAATGCACACCCGTATTTAGGAAAGTAAGATTATTAAAAAGCGCGCCTAAAGCGACTAACGTGTTATTATCTTTGCGGGAGGCCGTGAAATTCGCTAAACGGCACGTCCCGAATTCTAAGTATTTTAATATAAATGTTTAAAGAGGGCCACGCAATTTATGAGTTTTATTTGGCGTGGCGCACCTCGTTTTATTTAAAGGCCACCCTAAAGAGACTATTGTTTTCTAGTATGGAATGTCTCTAAAAGGGACCCTAATTGATTAACAATATGGATTGTTATTAGTTAAAGTAATTAAGGACTTTGGGCCTCAAGTTCAAGTCCACACTTGAACAAGAGGCAAACCTCTTAACTCAAGCATGCTACTTAACTAGAAGGTCCAAACCCTACCATTTAATTCATAGCTTCAATAATGAAATGGGATTTTCAGCATGTTGGACTTCGAAGCCAGCCCAAGAAGAAGAGGAAAAGACTTCAAGCTTAACAGAAGAAGCTGGCAGAGAATCTTCTAATTCGAATAAGCTACAAGAGAGACCGATAGAGAATACTAAGCATTCATTCAATTACTTTTCTCATAAATCAACTTGTTAAAATCTGTACTAATGTTTTCAAACTCTGTTTTATGCCTTTCAAATCTGGAACCAGAGGTCAAGTGAATCATGAGGCTGAAATTCTAAAGAGCCTCAAGCAGGTGAACAGAGCTCAAGCTGAGACTGTTAGGGTGAGGAACATACAGGAATGTGAGGACAAACAGCTCAAGGTTGTTCAGCAAATGGCTGAAGGAAAACTTAACTTGCACAACTAACAGTCAAAGCTAAACCTCATTCAGATATTAAACTATCTAGCAACCAAACCTATGAGAGCCAAGAGTGCAGAATTTGCATTTTAAAAAAGATAAACTGTGCAGATCTGCTGCTTAAACAGTGCCAGACAGGGCAGATTTTCAGCAGGCTCACAGTCCAAACAAATGTCCCAAAATACTGCATGTTTGAGCACGATTCATTGCTCGAATCAACTGTTTTTAGCAGCACGAAAGAACAACATTCTTACAGCTGTAACAATGCAGATAACTTTCGAACCGGAGAAGGAAAATAGAGCAAATCTACACATATACAAGCAGCGAAGCAGTTGAGTTTCAACACCAATTTAAACCAAGATCTGACAAGAATGAATCGTCAAGCGACGTACCAGATTCACAAATTCTTGTAGTCAGCAAAGAATCCTACTGCATGTGTCATTTAACATGAAGGAACCAAGACAAACTAACACGGGTCTAACTCAGCAAAACATAAACCAATGCAAATTAGTGCCAGATTTTGAAATCAAACAGAACATGATACTACATGGATCACTCAGATTCAACCTAGACACTATTACTATCCTAAGAACTCAAGAAGAATTACTAAGACTTAGTTTTAGGATTTAAGTAATTTATCTCAAGCACAACCTCAAGAAAACAAACAAAATGCTCGAGGGAATTGCTTCATGAATACAGTAGATGCATAGTTTTTACAGCATGAAGATTAGAGTGCATTTCCACATGGAGACAAGGAAGCAACTCGATGCGAATGTCAAGCAGATACTAGCGAAGACGAACAGATTAAGGACTTAATAAGCTGGAGACGAGTCGATCCAAACCAACAGAGACAAGCATATTTAGACAATGAACCAAAGCGTCAGTGAACATATTGCCAACAGTTTAATTCAAACTAAATTGCGACTTATCCATTCTTACTCACCAACTAAACATGCTATTTGACAAATTCAAATTGAATCATATAATACTAAGAGCAAAGATCAAACACAACCTCAAAATGTTGAAACAAGGTCAAATATACCAGATAGTGTACTCAAATCAGTCACCAATCGACCCTTGCACCCAAATCGCAAACAACTCGCCAAACTAACAAACCTAAAGTTCTTACCACATTTTAATCACACCACAAACAAGATGAGAGAAAGAATCAGCAAATGAACCTGAAATTGAGCTTTCGATTAAACTTTGATTGTGAATATACAATGAGAAATCTAGCGCTGAAAATCAAATAAACCGCGAAGCAGGGACCAGCAGCCACGAACAGCAACAATACAACTCAATAAAGCACTTGAACTCCCAGAAAATCAGTCTCAAAGCAAAGGAAGAAAGAGTTTTCAATCTCAGCTTCAACACTTCAAATAATCCCCATGCTTAATAAAATAGATTCAAAATCGACATCCAATGGCGGAATCCATTTTCGGATTTGAGCAGAGTAGATAAACAATAAACAACTTTTTTTTCGTTTTTCTTTTTTATCCCTAAAATCAGAAGAAACAAAATTTCGAAAACTCGAAACTAAAACTCTATATCCCTTTTCTCTGTTCGGATGCCATGAAATAGAAAGAACAATTGAAAATAGGAAGAATAAAATTTCTGAAGAACAAAACCCAAAAGAAGAAGCCTCCAAAAATCCTTAAACCTTTCCTTCCATTTTTACTCTCCTAAGTTCTTACCAGCCTCCCCTAATTTTTCAGAAAAATCCCCTCAGAATAGTCCCCAAAAAAAATCCCCCCTCTCTCTGAACCAACACCTAGATATATATAGCTCCCCCTCGACGCTTCTATTCCCTTCTTTAAGGAAAAATCCCCGAAAATTCTTTTTGAACGAACCCGGACAGATGGAGAGGGAGGATCGATTCAAAATCAATCCACGGTCCCCATATTTTGGAATTCATCCACAAGAGCGCACATGAGAGATGAAAATCTGTCAGAGGCCGTTAAAATCTTGCTGACGTGGAGAGAGGGGAACGCGTGAGGCAAGTTTTGAGGCTCACTCGCTTAGATTTGAGCGTTTGAGAGTGAATTTGGGTGAGGAAGATAGTGAACAGTGCGGCGTCTCTAATCTTAGGAGATTAGGGCTCTGTGAGTGAGTTATCGTGAGTATATCTAGGGCGGGTCGGGTTAGCAGGTGGGTTGTCTTATTGGGCTGGAAGTGGGGCGGGTTTGGCCGGTTTAAAAGGAAATTCGAATTGGGCTTTACAAGAGTCACATGGAATCAGCCCAAATATCTGACCTCTCATTTCCTTCTTTATATTTCCAAATTCAAATCAATTTCCAAAAATTCCTTTTACATTCTTCTTCTTTTTTTTAAAAAAATTAAATCAAAATCTGAATTAAAACCTAATTATCCTATCAAAACACTAATCAAACCTAGATGATAATTATCATAATTAATTAACCAACAAATTAAAAAAAAAACTATTCAAAATCAAAGTTAAACTTAAAGAGTGCAAATTAAACTATTTTTGTGATTTTCCCTTTTTTATAAAGCAACTAAATTGAATAATTCTTAAAATGCAAAATTGACTCCTAAATGCACATGCAACACATTTTTAGTATTTTTCCATTAATTAAAATGCACACACAAAATGCAAACAATTAACAGAAACTGCCACGAAAAATCCACAAGATTGCAAACACTGAAAGAAATTATTTTATTTTGAATTTATGGGAGTAATTCATATAGAGCAAAAATCACATGCTCACACACGCCATATTGAACCTGTTCAATACTTGGACTGCTGGTACGATCTGGTCCAGTAGCCCTAGTTGTTCGATGACTCTCCATCGGATGACATTGGCTGAGCTACCTGGATCAATTAACACACGCTTAACTCGAGATTTATTAATAAGTACAGATATACCAGTGCATCGTTGTAAGGTTGAACGATGCCCTCGGTGTCCTCATCGTTGAACGTAATGGACCCATCTGAAACGTAGTCTCGAGTTCATTTTTCTCTTGTGATAGAAACTTTGGTGCATTTTATCATTGGCCCTTGTGGAACATCTACTCCTCCGATGATCATGTTAATCACATGTCGATGTTCTTCCTGGTCGATTTGTTTGTTGGCGTCCATGTTTTTGAAGTGGTTTTTGGCCCGCTCACTTAGGAATTCCCGAAGATGTCCATTGTTGAATAGACGAGCCACTTCTTCCCTTAACTATCTGCAATCCTCAGTTAGTGACCGTGAGTACCATGATATGTACATATCAAATTGTGACCCTCTATGTAGCATCAGACTGGAGTGACCTTCGCCATTTGGTCTCCTTGATGCGACCGATGGTTGACACTATACTCGTTGCATCCACGTTAAAGTTATATTCTGATAGTCTCGGGGCATCTACGCCCCCGGGCGATCTGTCAAATTCATTTCTATTCACCAAACCATGGTTGCTTGTACCCTGGTTTCTTCTCCTATTGTTCTTAGTCAGGTAGCAATTGGGTCAGTTTCCCCTTCTATCGAGTTGTATGGCTGATATCGATCTCGGGGTGGCCTCGAATCTTGATCCACAATTCTTTTAGACACGTCGTTTGCTCTATTGGGATAAACCAGACCCGAGGGAGCCTCTAGCAGGTCTTCCCCGACTCTGATCTTTGACCGGTACCTCTTGTGGACATCGGCCCAGGTAACCGCTGGGTACTCTGCCAAGTTTTGCTTCAATTGTTGAGAAACAACCAAACTTCGGGGGTTGAGTCCTTGAGTAAACGCCTGAACGGCCCAATCGTTTACAACCGGGGGTAGGTCCATCCATTTCATCTGGAACCTCGGCACGAACTCCCTAAGCATCTCGTTGTCCCTTTGCTTGACTTTAAACATGTCCGACTTCCTTGTCTCAACTTTGATAGCGTCGGCATGGGCTTTAACAAAGGCATCTGGAAGCATAGCAATAGAATCAATAAAATTTGGAGGTAAGTTATGGTACCATATCATTGCTCCCTTGGATAAGGTTTCCCAAAATTTCTTCAGCAACACTGACTCGATCTCATCATCCTCAAGGTCGTTTCCTTTTATTGCACATGTGTAGGAGGTCACATGCTCGTTTGGATCCGTGGTCTTGTTGTATTTGGGAATATCGTGCATATGGAACCGTTTTGAAATTGGTTTTGGTGTCGCGCTCGGCGAAAAAGGTATCTGAATGAACTTTTTGGAATCCGGTCCCTTCACTATCGGAGGCGCTAACGGGATCTGATCGACCCTAGAATTGTAAGTTTCCACCTTATTGTCGTTCGCCGCTATCTTCTTCTCACCGGATTCCACCCGTTTTGTCAGTGCTTCGAGCATTTTCATCGCCTTAGAAGTTTCTCTGGGTCCGGATCCGTCGGGTTCTGTGACGATCTGTTCCTCCTCCGAGTATCCTCTCCTACCCGTTCGGGTTCAGCCGCAGTGCGTGCGTGATTTTGACTCTGCAGTTATGCTATTGCAACCTGCTGAGCTTGCAACATCTCAAAAATAAAAAGTAAGCTAACTCCATCGCCCCCCCTTCGGGTGCTTCGCGAGCTAGTGGCAGGGGTTCCCTGTGAATGTTGTTTTCGGGATCAGTTGGCAGGTTGATGTTGATAGTAACTTGTAAATTGGCATCGACTGGGTCAGCGATTGGAACGCCACTAGGGTCGACAGGGGGCACGCCTTTGCTTGGTACCACGTTATTATTTTCACCGCGGTCGCCTGACTTAGCATCAACATTCAAGTGAGCAGATTGAGAATTTGACATTTCGAAAATCCTTAAATCAAACTTCAAAGAGTAAGTGTAAAATAGAGCGTGTTATAAAGATTCGTATTAAATTATCACTACTATCCTTAGTCCCATGGTGGGCGCCAAACGGTTTACCCTTAAAATGAGTAACAATTAAATTTGTACGCGGTTTAAAGGATACATAATTCAATTTAACACAAATGATTTAGGGAACAACATATAATTGAATTAAAGGAAAGCAAAATAATAAAACCAAACACTACGAAGTAATTGAGCCCCGCGTTAGACTTGAACATTAAAGACTGGTCCCAATCGAGCCCTCGGAGTGGAGCTCGGTTTCAGCTGAATGAGATAATAGCTGGAGAACACTTGAACAATTGCTAAACATAAAAGTAAACTTTATTCCTTTGATATGCGTGCTAACAGTGACCCAAAAAATCAAAAGGTTCTCCCTAAATATAGTAGTGGAGTTTCAATCCTAGTACAAGTCAAAATAAGGTAAAAATCCTTTTCTTCCTTTTTCTCTAGTAAAATACGATCCGCAGTTAATATCGAGCATGATCCGCACCGTAATATCCGATTGATGATGGATATTTCGGCTCCTCGTTCGTCCTCTTTAAGCGTCTTCGCTTTAACCTCGATTTTTGTTTTGCTCGAGCTTGATTCTTCCCATGTTCGGTCATGCCCGATTCCCAATATATCATTCCCCTACCCCCCCCCCCCTCCCCCCCCGGGGGGCTCTGATCTGTGGGCGTCTTCGGCTTTACCCGAGCCAGTATCGAGCCACGTTGTCCCTCGTTTCGTCATCTGAAAATTGGGGGCAACTTTATTCTCGGTTTTACCCATACACAATTCTACAACTAGGAAAAAATACCCGCTTTAACCTGAGACAATTAATTACGGCTAATATATTTATGCCACGAGTTACCACATAGTAATTTTGACAATATAATTCGTGAAATCCGATTACGATTTTGAAAGAGAACATGAGATTATGGTCTATTACGATTTGTGCCCACTTTACGATAGAAAATATTTTCACTAAATCTCATATTTTATATATTCTGTGTTTTTTTTTTTTTAGTAATCTCATGTGCAAGGATTATATAACTAAAATAGCGTTCGTAATAAATTATAAAATCAAATCCAATTAGTAAATTGAAATAACGGGTAAAACAATTCATGTCCTCAAGAAAGAAGTATTAAATATACAAATTACAAGGATAAACCAATAGTCAGAAATTAAAGTAAGACAAAAGAAGAAAAAGACATTTAGATGGACAAGGAACCAATGTTTTAAAAGGCGGGGGCGTGGGGCGAGGCGTTTTACTTCTGACGAGGCGAGGTGTAAGCCCTGGGACATGGGGCGTAAGTCCCATGGATCTTTAAATTTTACTAATTTTAAGATAGTATAAAATAAAAAACAATTATAAAAATTATATTAAAATCATAAAATTATAATAAATAGTCTATTTAAATATTTATAATTTATGAAAAGTATATCGCAAAGTAGCTGCAACGTCGTTACAACTCAAACATAAAAAGTAATGTAATTGATACAAAATCTTATATGTATCTCTTAAGGATAATAAATCTTGAAAGAATTTCAATATTATAATTTGATATTTTTCTTAAAATACTCCTTTTATTTAATATGCTTTCTATTTGAAAGAGTATTTATATAAAAACATAATTTATATTTAAATATAATTCTCTAGCATCATTTATTTTTAAGTTTGAATAAGTTAATAAAGTGACACATAATTCACCATACAATACCATGATAACTAATTATTTGTAAATAGTTACTAGCTAATACTGAGCTATTAAATTAATAAGTATTGTATCTCGTAAACGTGAAAAAATAATATTTAGAAAAATTACGGACTATTATATAGTAAAGACAAACAAAAGTTAATAAATAAAAACTTTTTAAATGAAAGATTTATTTAAAATTAACTTTCATAGCAGTCTTAGTGGATAACGTGCAATAATTTTTATTTTAATTATGATATAAAATACTCTAAAATTAATAATTTATGATTAAGGAAAAAGTAATTTTGAATAGTCAACGATTTTTTTAAAAAAATTGAGGATTTACAAGGTTAGTTACATAAAATTGCATAAAGTTCTATTAGGCGAGCCCAGTACGCTGGGTGTTGGGCGTGTCCGGGGCGTAAGCTCCGATGACCGAGGCGTAAGTCTCACGGAACTAAGTCCCACACATAAGCCCAGGGGCATTTTACAAGTGCTCCGCCCCGGGGCGAGCCCCGGGCGAGTCCCAATTCTGCCTTTTAAAACAGAGCAAGGAACAACATAAAATGATCATTTAGGTATTTAGGAATGTGACAGATGAATGAGATCCTTCCCCTCTAAAAATAAAATTTAAGCGATATAATTGATTAACTAGGGCGGTGGATTTCGAATTCCAAATAATTATAAAAAAAGGAAATTGCATATATAAACAATGTATATAACAATAATATATGTTGATTTTGCTGAATTGGTCCAATTAAAATGCACAAAATCTACAAAGGAATGTGCATGTCGAGAGCGAAGGGGTTGATAATGATATCGTTCATTGTATGGCCTACATCTAAGAAATTGTCAAAAACATTTTAACAAAACTTGCTGTCTCTGATATGAATTCACACGGTTGATGGTTGATATTATAAGGAAAAAATTCATTTGAACTAGAATTTCCTATTGTTTGGGTCATTATCCAACTTCAAATAGCCGTTTTTATCTCTTACCTATTGTCTTATTTGGAAAAATCAACAAGAAATAGAAAAAGTCGCAGTTAGAACCAAATTACAAATTACTAATACTTGCAATAGACTCTGAACCATGGATGTACAAATCAAATCGAAAATCGAATCAAACCGAAAAGTCAAACCAAACCAATAAAAAAATCCAATTAGGTTTGGTATTGAGTAAACAAACTCAAACCAAACCGACATATAAATATATAATTTTTATATATACTTTTAAGACTTTTTATAGATTTTTTTTCAAAAAATATCTAGAATATTTGCGATTTTCTTATGGGATGTCGAATTTAGTTAAATATGAAGTGCTCCATAATTATTAACTTTAAATAATGGGTTGTATGATCACTTTCTTAGCAAGTGTTAGTAAAATGCGTCAATCTCTTTGATCTTCCATATTCATATGTCAAGATCTATTAAATTTTTACATCTTTTTTTCGAATTTGAAGTGGTATTTTCATAAATTTAAATTAAACAGAACATATCATTATATAGGTTCATATTTATTTTTATGTTTAATTATTAAATTCGGTTAATCTTGAAAGTGTATATCAACGTAAAATTATTGTCAGACAAAAAAAAAAATAACTATCATGTGTTACTAAGAAAATTCTTCCAAGAATATTTTAATTGATCATATATTTGACAATTTTTTCGATTTTTACTAAACATATATTTACTTATAAAAAATATAACAAAGTAAGATTGAAATAATACCTATATAACAAAAAAATCGAAAAAATCGTATTTTTTTTTTTTGTTTGATTTTGATAAAAATCGAACCAACCCGATCCATATACACCTACTATGAAGTACCTTGATTTCCAATTCCTCTAAATATATATACCTGGAAATGAAAGATATTTATAACTAGTTTTTATCTTTTCTCCCCCAATATATATGGGCTTATTCATACCTTAAAAAAGAAATTTATTTAGAAAAAGGAAAAAGAAGCCAAGGCTTTCTATTTGTATAAGCAACTAAAAATGAGAAATTTTCATAAAGCATTATCTTTTAGTAGTAATTAGTCATCTATAGATACCATTTGCTATATTACGGATTATAGATACCTTTTCTGTGGTTATAAGATGTATTTGATGTATTTAAGCTATTGTATTCATGAATACAGTAGCAAAAATAGGCGTGAATCAGGAAAGTCCAGCTAATCAGTTGTTGTATTCGAGTGTATTCGACTGTATTCATGGAGTGAAACGTGGGATTACAGCTGGACAGATTATTGTATTCGACTGTATTCAAGGCGTGAAATAGGGGACTACACTGTTTTTAAAACGGAAAGTGAACCAATTAACATAATAGACTCCTAATATAACTCAACAAACTCAATTATAACACACAAATTTTGTATTTTCAGTTATAAAAAAGATTCTCAACCGAAAAATACACCAAAAACATAGCAATCTTCAGAGAAATTATATAATACATTTGCATACATAAATTATATTGATTAAAAAAAACATATGAATACATTCATGGCATATAGCGAGACAGTGAATGCAATGAAATACATAGAATACAACGGGATACATTGAAATACAATGGGGAAAAAAAAGACAATGAATACAATAAAATACATGGAATACAACGAAAATACATTGAATTACAATGAAAAAAAGACAATGAATACAATGAAATACATGAAAATACATTGAAATATATTAACAGAAAATCAAGTTGCTCAGCCCCAAACTCCGTCGTCTTTGTTCAAGAACAAACCCTAATTTCAATGCGTAGAAATGGCGTGGGGTAGCCACTGTTTAAGCTGGTATTTACTTTTTATCCAGCATTTTTAATGCTTAGCAATAGTGGCCACTAGTCTATTAAAATTAATATGAAAAGATTGTGTTACCCTTTCCTCCTCAAACAGAAATACACTGATGCATTCAAAACATAAAGACTTCGTATTCTGTGGTGTTCTCTTGGTACAAATCGCTGCTATGTCGAAGCATGTTAGAAATGGACCTCAGTGGACTTTTTTCGGATATGACGTTTTATGGGAGCTTTCGTGAAGATTTTAGATTCGTCTCTACTTTTTTGTTTAAAATTTGGTTGACGTTGAAGCTATTATGCTTCTGCCATTTCTCTTGTGGCAGAATCGGTGTGCTGATTATCTTTCTTTCTAGTGAGTCTAATGTAATAGGGTTTATTTGCTCTTAGATCCTTGAATTTATTTTTAGATCTAAAAGTTGTGAAAATAAGAAAAAGAGTGATGAGTAAAAAGGAAATGCAATTCCTTCCAGAAGTTAAGGACATATAGTCCTGAAGTCCTAAAGTTAAATTCAAAAGTTAAGGACATGGTCCTGAACTTAGAGTTTCAAGTTCAAAAGTTAAGGAAATGTAGTCTTGAAGTCCTAAAGTTAAGTTCAATAGTTAAGGACATAAGTTCAAAAGTTAAGGACAGACAGTCCTTAACTTACAGTCACAAGTTCTAAAAATAAGGACAGGCGGTCCTTAACTTATAGTTACAAGTTCAAAAGTTAAGGACAGACAGTCTTTAACTTACAGTTACAAGTTCAAAAGTTAAGGACAATAGGTCCTTAACTTTGATTTTCAAGTTCAAAAGTTAAGGATAGACAGTCCTTAACTTACAGTTACACGTTCAAAAGTTAAGGACAAGCAGTCCTTAACTTACAGTTACAAGTTCAAAAGTTAAGGACAATAGGTCCTTAACTTTGACTTACAAGTTCAAAAGTTAAGGACGCTTGGTCTTGAAGTTTGAGTTCCAAGTTCAAAAGTTAAGGACATGTAGCCTTGAAGTCCTGAATTTAGAGTTCCAAGTTCAAAAGTTAAGGACATGTAGTCCTGAAGTCCTGAATTTAGAGTTACAAGTTCAAAAGTTAAGGACATGTAGTCCTGAACTTAGAGTTACAAGTTCAAAAGTTAAGGACATGTAGTCCTGAAGTCCTGAAGTCCTGAAGTTAAGTACAAAAGTTAAGGACATGAGCAAAAGGGTATTTTCGTCCGGGTAGTTAAAGTTTATTAAAGCAGTGGCTAAAGACTAAAGACATTTTAAACGGTGGTTTAAAAGTAAATACATGTGTTATTAGTGGCCAACCGTGCACTTCCCCCTTTCAATGCAGAACGTTAGAGCGTCTTCCACCTCCATTGTAGTTAAATCTTGCATACTCAATCGTTCTGGATCGTTGCAAGAAGAAAGGGCATTCCTCCGCATGTTTGAAGACTCGCCTTACATTATTCACTGTTTCAGAGTTAATATTACCCAAGAAGATGGCGTCACCCTTTACAACTTACTTCTCGAATATGCCTCTGGAGGAAGCTTAGCCGATCGTCTTCACAACTACAATTCAGGGGAAGGGCTGTCAGAGTCTGAAGTTAGAAAACACACTAGGAATGTTGTTTTAGGGCTCATTCACATACACAGCAGAGGAGTTATTCACTACTACAATGGAGGATATCGACGGAGGAGAAAATCGCAAGCGAACTAGACAGAGAAGAGGAAGAGAATCAAAATTTTTAATGGGATGGGGGAAGAGAATAGGATGTATCAAAGTAGAGAGAGAAAGAAAATATTGTAACTGATTAGCGTATTTAGTGGCTTAGGGCTAGGAGGTTACCAAAATTAAATATTTTGCTATAAATCTTAAAAGGTATCTATAGAATATAATTTTTTTAAATGGTATTTATTTAAAATAAATAAGGTGTTAACCTTTGCTATAAGAGGTAAAAATTCCACTAAAAATACCTGACCTGTGGCCCGAATGGTAAAATGGATCGGGGCAGAAGTGGGTCCCGCGACAACGTGATCCGTTTTGCGGGTTCTTCTCTGCTGCTGCTGATGTTATACAGCGGTAGTAGGTAATTTAATACTAATTTAATTTTGGAAAGGGTGACACGTAAGCAGGGGCCAGAGAACGCTGACCCATGTTTTGGTCGCCGCCTAGCTGTCTTCAATCACACAAAGCCACTCTTAGCCGATCCTTCAGCTCAAATGGCTCCAACCTACTAAAGCTCCATTATTACATTTAGGGCCATTTACTGCTGCTACTCATTATGTTTAACACAAACTTCATTTGATAAGGCAGTAAAACAGTAAATACTTGAATAACACAGGTTTGTGCATCAAGTTTTACATCTTTTTTTCTTCTTCTTCCATTTTGACATAATCTTCCTAGTAAATGAGTACCTCCTCTCTCTCTATATAAAGGCATTATTAGAACCAATTTGCATGTATCTTAATTATTTTATTCCAGTATCTTTATTTCTGTATGTACAAATATTAGATAACTTTGCTTATTAAAATTTGGACAGATTAAAAGTTACAGTATTTTTTACCACCACTACTATATGTGTTTGCTAATGAGTAGAACATGCCAAAGGTAACTTGTATAGGATGAGCACGTGAAAGTTAAGGTAGGTAGTATTGTACTAAAAAGTAAAAAAGTGTTTTCTTCTCTTATAGATGTATTTCATGCCAACGGGACTTTGGAAATTTATTTCTTTTGCATTATTTACTACTATTCTTAATTTTACTTTATTTTTGTTGACAAGAAGCTCTTTAGTCTAGGGTTTATCGGAAAAAGTCTCTGCTCTCTCAAGATAGATAGGATAAAGCCTATGTACACTATCTTTCCCAGACTCCACTAGTGAGAATTCATTGAATTTATTGTTATTGTTGTTTTTGTTTACAAGAAGTTATTGTCATTTAAAAAGTATTACTTTCGTCATTTAATAGTAAAATCTGAATAGCTAAGTAAGTATCAACATAATTGTGGTGCACACTAATGTCAAAGAAAATATACAACACTTGGATGATTTTGAGCATCTTGAAAGAACACTCATGATTTTCAGCATCAACTTTATAGTAGTAATTTTTGTTGCCACTCGATTGGTCAAGCAAAACGATAAATTGATCAATCTTGAATGTTATTTTCGCAATTTACACCATGCTAAAGACTTGCAAGGCAAACGATTTTCATACTATGAATATCATGTTGACATCTTAATGGTATTCCTTAGAATACTTGTAGTGAAATTCTCCCTCTGTTCCAATTTATACGAATCTGTTTGATTGGGCACGAAGTTTAAGAAAAAAACGAAGACTTTTGGAATTTGTGGTCCTAAATATGTCAGAAAGAGGTCCAGAGTATTTGTGTGGTTATAAAAGCTTTTTCATTAAAGGTAAAATTAAAAGTTTAAGCTAAATTATTTCCAAATTTAAAAAGTGATCATTCTTTTTTAAATGGACCAAAAAAAAAACAAATTCATATAAGTGGGAAGGGAGTGACTATATGTTAACTAGTGAAAAATAGAAATGCTAGTTGCAACTAAAAATTAAGCAAACAGGGAAGCCGGCAGAAAGAGCCGGTAAAGATATTAAATAAGCGAAAAGACGCGTAATGAAAAACATCTCTCGGTATTAGTTGTAATGTACCCATAAATAGTGGAAAGAAAATATGCCAGCCTGAAATAGCCTACAGCCTTACCTCAAGGCACAAACACCCACACTCACTTTCTCTCTCTATCTGGTCTCCAATTTGTCAATCATCACTCTTCTCCTTTTCTAATTTCTTCAGAAATATCAGCTGAATCGGAAAAACTTCCGCCGGTAAACGCTTCTCCGGCTAAGTTCGCCGGAAATGTGGAACCTCCGTTCTATTTCGTGCCTCCTGCTCCTTTGCTGCTCAGCTGCATTTGTTTCTGCTCAAAGATCTGACAATGCTACCTCTAAATGGCTTACATTGAGCGGTAACTCCTTGTTTTTTTTTCCTCTAGCTCCTTAGAAATGGCCGTTACTAAGTTCGCTTTTGCTGTATGTAGGAATCATGATAAGTTCTTCGGATGCGTTTACTTTTTGTTTAAGCTACTAATTTGTTGCGACTGTTGCTGCGTAGACTTGTGTATATTTCAGTAAAATTATCAACGGAAGTTAACTTTAGCTCTACAGCCACCGAACAAATCGTGAAAAATATATATCTAGAATAGTATAACGCACAATTTTGTTGTGATAGTAACAGAATTGTTAAGATGATTTGGTCGTTTGAGGTATTCAACTGTCCAGGCTTTGAGCTGTTTTATACTGGTTATTATTTTTGAGATTTCCGATCAAAGTTAGTTTAATTAGAGGTAGATCTCAAGCTGTTGTTGAATGCAACTTTTTGATAGAATCTCATCCCTAAATCATCAAACCACGTCCTCCCAAAAGAAAAAATTATAGAATGAAAGATAATGAGAATTTCCCCTGAATAAGCGGCGAAATTCCAGATAGGATTGAAAAGCTGAATCAGTTAGCATTCCCTGTTTATTAAAATATTTTGGTAGTTAGTTTTCATTTATTTTCAGAAAATAATGAATAAAATTGTTTAGTTTTCATCCTTATATTTTGATTAACTCCATCTTTTTTGCTTTGCAGGAGATGCACCGAAAGTCATAGCTCGTGGCGGCTTTTCTGGGTTAATGCCCGATTCAAGCTTTAATGCTTATGCTTTGGCAAGCGCGATTAGCGTCGCCGATTGGGTTGCTTGGTGTGATGTTCAACTCACGAAAGATGGGGTTGGCATTTGTTTATCTGATATCAGGCTCGACAATTCTTCTGACGTTGATGTTCTCTTCAAAAACAAGCAGAATACCTACTTGGTGAACGGTGTTCCTCAGAAAGGATGGTTTTCTGTAGATTACAATTTCAAGGATTTGGCGCTTGTCACCTGTAAGTTTAACTCATTGCCTTCTGCATCCTTTACTATATGCTTCATACTTGATGGTGCTATAGATGTGCATGACTGTTTTGGATCAGCATTTAGACCTAATAACCCCTTGGTTTGGGCAATGGGTTTACAATCCGAACCCAACTGTTTTTACTGTAATATGTACTTGATTGAGAGGCTTATCCGCTATTTTTGTTTTACACAATAAACCAATTTATTTCAGGGTTTTCCTATTTTAGAATTTTAAACGGTGCTTAGCTTCTCTGTCTTTGTTTTCCTTTTATTTCCTAGTCTGAGAAGGTGTTCAGTCACTCCTCTCTTTCTTTATGTGGGTGGATAGCCCCGGTTCTAGTAACATGCCATTATAGTGTATCTGACGCTAATATCCACCTGCATTTATTTGGTTCTTTTAATTTTGGTATGTTGGAACTGTGTGTTGTATCATTTCTGTATATGCACTTATATCAAAACTTTTTTCTTGCACCCGAATACAAAGGATAAGGATTGATGGATGAAGAACTTAGGTTTTTATTTCGTGGAATAACTATGATCCTATCTTTCAAAAGTTTGACTCTTTGATGAAGTGCTAATTGGCAGTCTTTCTGCATCATAATATGCTATTATTTGTATGATATAGTCGGTCGACACCCCCCCCCCCCCCCCAAACCACTATCTTAAAATGAAGAATCAGATCATCTTAGTAAACACGATGCTCTGTGCAATTTGCACAGGATTAATCAACTAGCAATGGATCCTGTCAAATGTAAATGTGATGGAAAAACATGTTGATATAGTCTAGAGAATCTAGCCTAGCTAATGGAGTTGGTTTTGTTATTATGCTTGATGAAAGTTAGTCTCTTTTGTTCTACTAAGAAGTAATTAATCCTGATACCTGGAACAGTGAAACAAGGAGTGTATTCACGATCTCCAAGATTTGATGGCACCCCCCAGCAAATTCTTACTGTCCAGGAGGTAGCTACCCAAGTCAAACCTCCAGGTTTATGGTTGAATATCCAGGTATGTCTTTTGATTACCGAATGCTTGTGGTAATTAGTTGTTGCGTACTTGCAGTTTTTCGATCTCTAAGAATCTAAAAGGAACAACTTGATTGTAGCAATGTGCATTACTGCATTTTATGTGGTGGTATGTTAAATTTCTGTTAGCATAGCTATTAATTGACTGCTTTTCCAAATACATTTCCAGCATGACTCCTTCTACAGCCAGCACAATCTGAGTATGAGAAGCTTTGTTGTTTCCCTGTCTAGAAGTGTAATTATCAACTATATTTCATCACCTGAGGTGAATTTTCTCCGAAGTATCGCAAGGCGATTCAATCCACGAGTGACAAAATTCGTTTTCCGGTTTCTCGGCGAGGATGATACTGAGCCATCAACGAATCAAACATACGGTTCTTTGTTAAAGAATCTCACATTTGTTAAAACCTTCGCCTCAGGGATTCTTGTTCCCAAACACTATATCTGGCCAGTGGACAACAGTTTGTACTTGCAGCCGCATACCTCAGTCGTTTTGGATGCTCATAAGGAAGGTCTTGAGATTTTTGCAGCCGACTTTGCTAATGACGTACCTTCTGCTTATAATTATAGTTATGATCCTGTAGCTGAGTATTTATCCTATATTGACAACGGTGACTTCTCGGTGGACGGAGTGCTATCTGACTTCCCATTGACTCCATCATCGTCAGTAGGTAAGTGACAATCTAGTTTGATTCTCTGTTCGAGAGTGTGCCAGTATAAGCTTTATTTGTTGCTTTCGTAGTTTCACTTGTTTTATTTTAAATCAATTATATTTGGCTGTCAATCATATTTACTTGTCGAGAAAAACTTGCTCCTTGTCCAATTTATATCTACCATCATCCTTCGCAAAAGGATATTTAAGTAACTTAAAACTTTTTGAAGGGTATAAGGGCATCCGGAAGGGGGGGGGGGGGGATCCAAAGGGTTCGTCAAGATCTTGGTTACTCCACTCTTAGCCGTAAACTTTGGGTTTTATGCTCAATTCTTTCACATGCTACTCCACTCTTAGCTTTCTTGATCATAAAATGATTATCTTTTACTGAAGAGGAGACTTGGAAGCACTAGGCTTATAAATGAGCTAGACCGATGAAGGTGATCAATATAATTATTCAAAGAAACACTCAGTTGTTGCTATCTCAGAGTTGAAACTTGAACCTATGATTGGCACCGTTTTGCATTTAGTGTTGACGAATATTCTGAGTTGGTTCGAAAGCGCTTTGATTCCTTGATCTGCTTTTTCTGATCATGCAGATTGCTTCTCTCATTTGGGCAAGAATGATAAACCTCAAGGTACACGATTCTGATATGCATGCTTTTCCACAGACTGATTTATGTTGTTTTATATGGTTAAAGGTTTTCAGTAAATTTTGATAATGCACGACTTGGAAAGCATTTAAATATTCACACTTGAGGTTGAAAGTAAAGTGAACTTATTCCCACTTTTGGTTAAAAGTGAAATGAACATGGAGTCAACTAACTTTCTAAAATTTTAAACCTTGAATTTGATAGACTCAAATTTCAAATTTGGTTCACATGCAATGTACCATGTTGAACTTGAAAGACCAAAGCAACGCATCCTAGGGTGTGCCCTACTGGTCATAAAGTGGCAGTAGAACCATGAGGGTTTAAATCTCAACGGAAGCAAAAAAGAAAAAACACTAAGTGATTTCTTGTCATCTGCCTAAGCCTTAATGAGCAAAGTTACCCGGTACCTGTGCTGGTGGAGATAGCAGATACCCGGTGGATTAGTCGAGGTGCGTGCAAGTTAGTTCAAATACCACCGTCATTATAAAAAAGAGAAAGAGAGGTAGAGAGAAAAGCTGAAAGTTGAACTTTTCTAGGCAAAATAGCTATGGGCGTTGTTATGAGTTATGTAAAGCTAATCTAGCATTTCTTGAACATGGTTCAACAATGTGACCATGATTCTTGAACTTCCGCACGATTCAGCTATCGTTAGTTTCCTGAGTTCTATTAAGATTCTTTTACTAATCATTTTTGTCTTCTGATCTTAGGGGTTATTTGGTTGACCGCTTAATAATAAATAATAATCTCATTACAAAAATACAGCATGTACTTGGTAAAATAAAACTCTGCATAACTAAATACGATATATAATGATTTCCAGTATAGAACTCTACATAGCTAATGAATAGGTTTCCAATATTAAACTCACGTTATTAATACTGGCATAATTTGTGTGAAAACCTCTGTTAAGTATTATTTTACGTGGTACAATGCGGAAAAATAATACATGTATTAACGATACCTGGACAACAGTATATAAAGACAAAAATACCCTTATAGTAGGCATGCCCTGCACAAAAAACCCTCTATTATTATTCAACATATAGCAATTTCAAAGTTATTAATTAATGTTATATTAACTGTATGATTATCCATGCATAACTAATTCACCAAATGAATGCTTATTGTTTCATCATTTATCAAGTTCTTTTAGAACAATCTATATAGAGACTGATGGATGCTTTATTCCTCTCTCTTGTTTTCCCTCTTCCTCCTGTTGGCCTGCAGTAAAGCTTCAGATTATTACATCTGAAGGAGCAAGTGGTGACTATCCTGGTTGCACTGATTTAGCATACACAAAGGCTGCTTCCGATGGTGCAGATGTTCTCGACTGTCCTGTCCAAATGACTAAAGATGGAATACCTTTCTGTCTTGGTTCGATAAATCTGATAGACAAGACCACTGCGGCCCAATCGCCATTCAGCAACATTACTACCACTGTCCCTGAGCTTAAGATAACAAATGGAATACTCACTATCAACCTTACTTGGACCGAGATTCAAAGCCTGAAACGTAAGTTGAAGCAACTGTTAGTTCTTAGTGCTAAATTATGTGGCTTATCATGTTTCACTCCTACTATTTCATGCCTCCACGTCCGTGCGACGCCATTTGTATCTAACTTTCTATATAAAAGAAAAATGGAAGATTGCATGCCTCTATAATTTTTGCCCTGCTTGCCCTCCAATAAGTCGTATCTTTTGCCACGATCACTTCTTTCATTTGGATCTTGGACTGTTAAAAATTGTTGTAAAATAAGGCGGTTTGTCTTCAGTATTGTGTTTCTTATCTCATTCATATAGGGAACTTCTTTACTTTTATGCTTTAATTTTTTGCACAAATAACACTTTCAGGGATTAGGGAATCTAAGTTTTAGCTATTCCTTTTCTAGCTTGTTAATTTGTTTTAAACTGCACATATAAACTCTTAAGAGGGGAGCAATACTGTAGCATTCATTATCCCAGTTCTCCTTCCTCATTAATAAAAGCAGTTCTACTGTATATCCTAATGAATACTGCATTGTTCTGAAATGTGTGAAAGAATTAGAAAAACTGGATTCCTCTTTTGGCTTAGTAATAGCCTATTTCCCACTTTGACATGTTTTATGTCATCCTTTTTTCAGCAAGCACTTTTTGGGACTTTATGTTCTACAACTTGCTAGAGATCTTCATTTCTTATCTGGACATTTCCTCAGATGTTTTCTTTTTCTTCTAATTATTTTTCATTGCAAGGTTATGCATTACTTCAGTTGAAAGTTCGAAATACTGTTGCTTCAACACTGCACTTAAACATGCTCTAATTTCTTGCAGCGGCAATATCAAACCCATGGTCAGTGTTTAGATTGTTTCGGAATCCAAAGGCCAGAAATGACGGAAACTTTATGTCGTTAGCGGACTTCTTGACATTTGCCAAAAATGCTACTTCTGTTTCTGGTGTGATGATCAGCATAGAGGTGAGTTTATTCAGTGGCAGTTCCATAGACCTTTATACTATGTTGCACTGACTCTCTGAAACACTGCCGCACCCATATCGGATTCTCCAAAAATACAATGCTTTTGGAGAATTCGACACGCATCCGACGATATTTTCAGAGAGTCCGAGCAACATAGTCTTTATACCAACATTGTTATGCATCAATTATGTGTAGAATCCTAAATGCTTATATCCACTACTTGTCACTTCTCATTCTGAGTGAGAGAATTCGGTAGCTTCTTATGCTATCACATTTGTGATTGGATGCGGGGAAATAGGCCAAACTTTCCCATAAAAGATTTTGGATGCATCCAAAGGTGTGGCCTAGTGGTCAATGAGGTGGGTGGAGAACCATGAGAATCTCAGGTTCAAATTCCAGTGAAGGCAAAAAACACTAGGTGATTTCTTCTCATCTGCCCGAGCCTTGGCAGGCAGATCTGCCCGGTATCTGTGCTGGTGGGAGGTAGCAGATACCTGGTGAAATGGCCGAGGTACGCACAAGCTGGCCTGGGCACACCGTCATTAAAAAAAGGTTTTAGAAAATGGTATGTTTTCAAAGGGAAACAGATTCACTTTGTGACTAGTATTTTGAAGGTTTAATCCTCTGCAAAATACAGAAAGGATCCCGACGTATATCATTCCAGCTACCAAGCATCTCCAATTTTCTGAAATGAAGCAATTTTGATTGCTTGCTCAAACACCATGGCGGCTGCCTTTCTGGTAGCATTATGCTTTAAAGGACTAACAGAAATCATAATAATTTTATTTTCATTACTTAATGAAAGTTATTATCCATTAAATATACAAAGGATTATAAAAGAAAAGAAAAACTTTGACATCACAGTGAAGCGGAAAGAATAGTAAAAGTAGTAAAGTAGCTGCGTTTTTTGGTTTATTTTGAGAGAAAAATCTAATGTTCATGAATATCATTGTGCAATGAAGGTTTTAACTCCTTGTTCATTATTTTGGAAATATTTTGGCTCCACTCAGAATGCAGCATACCTGGCGAAGCAGGGATTAGGTGTAACTGGTGCTGTTCTGGACGCCTTAAACAAATCTGGTTACAATAATCAGACAGCTAAGAAAGTTTTGATCCAGTCAACTGACAGTTCTGTTCTGGAAGAATTTAAGAAAAGTAGTTATGAACTTGTTTATGGGGTTGGGGATGATATCCGTGATATTGAGAGCTCAACTATATTGGAGATCAAGACCTTTGCAAAATCTGTTATCATAACTAAGAAATCTGTCTTCCCCAGCGAGGATGCATTTATCATTGCACAAACGAATGTAGTGCAGAAGCTGCAGTCATCAAATCTCACAGTATATGTACAACTCTTCGACAATGAGTTTGTGTCTCAAGCATGGGACTTTTTCTCAGATTCATCTCTTGAGTTAAACAACTATGCTGTTGGAGCTGGCATTGATGGTGTTATTACAGAATACCCTGCCACAGCGGCTAGATACCGAAGTAAGTTATTCATATAGCTTATTATTTCTCATAGTGTGGTCCAATCCCAACCCCTATTCGCCCCTTTCCCTTTTCTTCCTCTTTTAGTTTCTAGATTCATCATCCTGATTCTGCTCAAAGATCATTTGGTATAATGGATCTCTGGTGCAATCTGCTGTATTTGTGTATATTTACCAGAGCTTTTGCTTGGTCATATCCGTTAAGTTGTGTGTACGAAATGCAAGATTACTAGATATCCTCAATTCTGACATATACGAATTGTTTGGAATGTACAGGGAACCGTTGTTTAGGGTTCAAAGACTTGCCACCATATATGAGCCCTGTACAACCTGGGAGTCTCCTAGGACTCATGGCTCCTCAGTTTTTGCCACCAGCTGAAGCTCCCAACCCGGTACTCACTGAAAGTGATGTGGTTGAGCCACCTCTTCCACCTGTGGCAAAGATAAACCCATCTAATGACAATGGGTCAGCTATTGCTCCCACTCCTCCAAATGGCCAATCCTCCGTTGTTGCTAGCATTCTCATGAGCTCTGTTGCAATTCTTCTTGCAACTGTTATGGTAGTTTGATGACCATTTCTGCCGCGGTGCCACCATTTTGTACAATTTGTTTCGCCATCTTACTGAACAAACTTATGGTAGTTATGGAGTCACACATGACGGATAGTCCGATCAGCTCATATAACACGTGATTGTTCCTTGTATTTTCCACGTACCAAATTTTCAGCTTTTGTCTATTCTTTTCATTCTTCCTTGGTTCTATTTTTCATCCCTTTCCTCTTTTTCCTTTTCTATTTCATTTTGGCTCAGATTGAGTGGGTGTTTCGGGTTATTGCCTATTTATTGTAAGAATTCTGTATTGAATATAAGCAATGATCAAAAGTAGTACTAGTTACAACTGTTATTTTAGTTATATAATCCTTTTCGCCGAATATAAGCAATGATCAAAAGTAGTACTAGTTACAAATGTTATTTTAGTTATATTATCCTTTTCGCCGAAGATCAGTAAAAAATAACACCAGATATTTGTAGGATTATCTTCAATTGCTTCTTATAAGTGGGCCTGCGAGATCATCCCTGTTATTTTGATCCATTCATGTCTACAACATTTACTTGCACTGTGCAAATAAATGTTATAGGCCTATTGACTAATGATGTCGATTAGCAGATTCCTCTTTGAAGAGAGAAGAGGCTTGGTAAAAGTTGGGTTATTGTGTGTTACAACTTCAGTGATAAAAAACTTTGCAAGTCGAACCATGAACACTAAAGAGCAACATTCACAAATTTATGGTACAATTACTTGGGAATGAGGTGCCCCTGAATGTTCTTTTTCCTTTAGGCAGTGTCTATTTCCATTGGCAATTGGAGATTCCACTGATGATTGCTTACTACTTACACCTAGTCAAAAAAGAAAGTACGCAAATTCCTGATGGAAGACGAACAATAAAAACCAATCAAAATGTCACTGCCCAAGAATGTGAAAAAAACACAGAAATCATCATATCATAAACCAGTGCAGAAGTTTGTCGGACAAAGAGGTTCAATGGCATAACTGAATTTACCAGCTTCTTCCTTTCCAGCTTGGTTTCATAAAACAGTGAAGCATGCACCATACTTATTCTGCATTCACTGCTCAGTCAAAGCAATTCTATGAATATTACACCTCAAAGAATTAGGCCCTGCATAGTTTCATCGACTCAATATGGGCACAAATCCTCCAGAATGATGTAGAGGTTGAGCATTCTGAGGGTATTTGCCTGCCCATTGAACCCTCCCAGTAGTTCAGGATCACAACGCGGAGTTTCAAAAGGTAGAAGTGGTGGAGAAGAATGATCAGCATTTGGATGTTGATTAATTGCTCATACATAGCTGCTTCAACCTAAGCTTGATCATATTCACCTTGCACCCTAGACCATCACCACGTTGGGTGTCTTCTTCTGATAGGTTCATCCGTTTCAGGTACCTGCAGTAATTTGGAAAAACAGGGCCTTAGTACACTAGACTTAATGTTGAGGGCACTCTGCAGGTAACATGTGGGAACTATACTAGTTTTACCACCCATATACACCTTTAATAGGTGATTACTTCACACGGAAGATTTACACTTATCTGATCTAGGCAATTCACATCCAACGAAAAAACTTAGGCTGAACTCCGCACTATGAAACAGTACAATAATTTAACAACCTTATACTTACCAGAATTTCTATCAACCCGAAATCCAGAAATAAATATCATCCTCAAGTTCAATCACATGCTTGTGAATGGGTGATGTACTGAACTAACAATTAGACCGCGAACCCACACTGGATCATAGAACAACGGTTCTAAGAAGCAGAGCAAGCCATTACATGGATTCACCACTTCAAAATCCACGTGTGTTAACTTAACATGTATTTCTGGCCATAAGTATGCTTTACTTGTTAGAGATCATGTGGTGAGGTTCATACCCACCACTAGCAGATCACAAACAACAAAGCCAGCTATATCTTTGTTGCAGTAGGCTGAGGCGTCAAGATGTAATTTGACAAGGTTAAAGGAGCCGACACTGCACATACCAAGATTTTCTGAGCAAAACACAATGTTTCAGGGTTGAGTGGTAACCTTAGAAAGATATCATACAACAATGGATTTCAGACACCAACTGATGCAACAAAGGAGAAAGAATCAAGGATTATACAACAGGGAGAAGGAAAGAATTCAAAGCTAAGATAAGAAACAATGATGATGACACGGAGGGATGCTCAGCCAAATGTATTGATGGTTAGCAGCATTAGTCACTTGGGTTGCATAAGAAGTACTGCATGCAAGTTCCTCGGTGGATGAATCGGTTGCAAACTTGTAATTGAGTA
Source organism: Nicotiana attenuata (assembly GCF_001879085.1). Taxonomy (NCBI): domain Eukaryota; kingdom Viridiplantae; phylum Streptophyta; class Magnoliopsida; order Solanales; family Solanaceae; genus Nicotiana; species Nicotiana attenuata. The sequence goes on along the minus strand of NW_017671084.1, from coordinate 298,176 downwards.
AAACGTGTATTTTTGAAACGTTATTGCTTATACAAGGCTAATCTCCATTTAAGTTACTGAGCTTTCTTGTAATCCAGACAGATTCTCTGAAGCAAATCCCTGATTGTCATAAAGCAAATAGAAGGTTGAGTCAAAGTCGCGTACTCTCACTTAGCTGCAGGATCTAAAATAGAGCAGAATGCCCCACATCACATTATGCGAGAACATCTAAGAAAGAGATAATAAGAATTATCAAAGGCGACATTGAGCAAAATACTTTTTTTTAGTTAGCGTTCTATTTATAAACAGTACTAAGCTGGTACAGCATAATTTACAAAATATCTGGACTTGTTTTGCATCACATGCTCAAAGATTTTAACTAGTCCAGCAAGTCATTCATGTTACAAACCAGATCGCCATTCATCCAATAGTACAGACTGCGGATAATTATATTTGACAATACAAAAGAATATTGAGCTAAATATTATCAGTCCCTTATGTTAATTTTTGTTATATTTCTTTTTTCCGTAGGCTGTAATCTCATCTCATATGTGATTCAACCAATTAGAGAAACAAGATAATTCATTCATTGTTTGCTTAAGTCCCACATAAATTGTTATTACTACCTTATAAGATTACTTTAATAAATTTCAGGACCACACGGCTAAATTCCACAGATATGATAAAATAAAAAGTTCTGGAGACTTTGTTTTTAACACTCAACTAGGGGTGTGCATTCGATTTATCGATTCGATTTTGGCCCTTATCGATAATTACTTATCGATTATCGATTTGTACATATGCTTATCGTTATCGTTTCAATAAGGTTTCGATTTATCGATTTTGGGGACTTATCGATTCGGTTATCGATTACACCAATAAGAAAATTTGCTAGATTCCACGAAAAGTATATCGCTATAAACGCGCCTAACTAATATGGACAAAAAGAAGCTAAAATAAGACGAACACCATTTATAATATAAAAATTGTGTCAACAAGCACATGCAACAAAACTAAAGTTAGGGATCAAATGTATGCCACCAACACTCCAACGGTATAAAAAAAACAAAACAAAACAAAACACATCATCACGGCTAATTCTGTTTTCCATTAATTTGAACTTCATTCCCTTGATCTTTAAATATGATCATTCCTTAAATGTGGTAGAGGAAATAATAGGGTAAGGGACTTAGGGTAAAGGAAAGGGTATAGATTAGGGAAAATAATATTGTATAGCCGCTTTCAAAATAGTAGCGGAATATATATACATTCTGTATGCTATATTAATCTACACAAATAGGTAATTACTCATTTAACAAGTGTCTACAGTCTAGGGGTGTGCATTCGATTTATCGATTCGATTTTGACCCTTATCGATAATTACTTATCGATTATCGATTTGTACATATGCTTATCGTTATCGTTTCAATAAGGTTTCGATTTTTTCGATTTCGATTTCAATAACAAATAATCGATTCGATTTATCGATAAATCCATTCGAATGCACACCCCTACCTCGGGCCATGGCATGGCGTTCTCGGGCTATGGAAATGGTGCCTCCGAATAAATGACGTCTTTGGACAGTTTGGCGATCTTTCAGCCCATGAGATGCAGTAGGTGGCGATCTTTCAGCCGATGCAAGATGTAAATAAAGGGGGCGATCTTTCAGCCGATGCAAGATGTAAATAAAGGTGACGATATTGCAGCCGACGCAAGATGTAAGTAAAGTGGCGATGTTTCAGCCGATGCAAGATGTAAGTAAAGCGGTGATCTTTCAGCCGATGCAGGTGTAAATACAATGGCGATGTTTCAGCCATGCAAGTGTAAATAAAGTGGCGATGTTTCAGCCATGCAAGATGTAAATAAAGGTGGCGATGTTTCAGCCATGCAAGATGTAAATAAAGGTGGCGATATTTCAGCCATGCAGATGGAGGTAGATCTTAACCTCGGAAGGCAGAATGGTAGCCTTATGCAATGCAGAGAATGCAGAGGGAGACAATTCTTAGTCTCGAAAGGCAGAATGGTAACCTTATGCAATGCAAGAATGCAGATGGAGACATTGCTTAGTCTCGGAAGGCAGAATGGTAGCCTTATGCAATGCAAGAATGCAGATGGAGACAGTGCTTAGTCTCGGAAGGCAGAATGGTAGCCTTATTCAATGCAAGAATGCAGATGGAGGTAGAGCTTAACCTCGGAAGGCAGAATGGTAGCCTTATGCAATTGAGAGAATGCAGATGGAGGTATAGCTTAACCTCGGAAGGCAGAATGGTAGCCTTATGCAATGCAGAGAATGCAAATGGAGGTAGAGCTTAACCTCGGAAGGCAGAATGGTAGCCTTATGCAATGCAGAAATGCAGATGGAGACAGTGCTTAGTCTCGGAAGGTAGAATGGTAGCCTTATGCAATGCAGAGAATGCAGATGGAGGTAGAGCTTAACCTCAGAAGGCAGAATGGTAGCCTTATGCAACGCAGGGAATGCGGATGGAGGTAGAGCTTAACCTCGGAAGGCAGAATGGTATCCTTATGCAATGCAAGAATGCAGATGGAGGTAGAGCTTAACCTCGGAAGGCAGAATGGTAGCCTTATGCAAGAGATGAAAGGCGAATAGTAATAAAATTTCTTAGCTGATAGCTTGATAGTTGATTGTGATACTGTGGCTGCTGGGGATATTGTGTGCAGATAGCAACGGTGAATAGGTGTGACGGTTCTGAGGGTTGTATTCCTGAACAGTATGAGTGTATAATATATTCTATGATTTTGCGACTTGGGTGCCTGCATCCAAAGAAAAATCGTGAGTTTTGTAAAAGGGGAAGGTTAGTTCATATCCCTGCTGACTTTGCTTGACCTGCTCAGCTCTGTTTCGGTGATATCGGTATGTATCATTGGGGGTAGCATCGCTGAACAAAGCGGTTTCGATAATAAACATGCATGAATTCGTAAAAATATGACATAAGTATATATTTAAGAAATAGTTTTTGGATGAACCGACGAGATCGGNTTAAGAAATAGTTTTTGGATGAACCGACGACTGTGACGTGGTTCAGGACATTGCAACCTCTCTTGCTACGGAATTTTGAGGGCCCTCCTCAAAATTCTGCCCCAGTTTAATGGGTTGACTTTTCTGACTGCTGCTCGCGATGATCGGCTGAAATTACTTCAGAATTTTGAGGGTCCTCCTCAAAATTCTTCCCCAATTTCCAATTGCGGGGGAAATGAAAATTTTATTGAATTGTGACCGAACCCATAAGGCTGCCTACGTATCCCCTCTTAAAAGGGAATCAGGTCAGACGTAGTTCAAATACATCATATAGGAAAGCATAAGATCACACATAGTAACGCTTGACTGCATCTGAATTGATTGGTTTTGGCAAAACTTCTCCAAACATTTATGCAAGTATAAGAGCTCCTCCTGTTAGAACTCGGTGAACCATGTATGGGCCTTGCCAGTTAGGAGAGAATTTCCCTTTGGCTTCATCTTGATGCAGAAAAATTTTCTTTAACACCAGCTGCCCCGGTGTGAACTGTCTCGGCTTGACTCTCTTGTTGAAGGCTTTGGACATTCTATTCTGATAAAGCTGACCATGGCATACTGCATTCATTCTTTTTCCATCTATAAGAACTAGCTGCTCGTAACGACTTTTCACCCACTCTGCATTGTCGAGCTCAGCTTCTTGTACGATCCTCAAGGAAGGAATTTCTACCTCGGCGGGAATGACGGCTTCTGTACCATAAACCAGCATATAGGGAGTTGCCCCGGTTGATGTGCGAACTGTGGTGCGGTACCCCAATAAAGCAAATGGTAGCTTCTCGTGCCACTGCTTATGCTTCTCTATCATTTTCCTTAGTATCTTCTTGATGTACTTGTTGGAGGCCTCTACGGCTCTGTTCATCTGCGGTCTGTAGGCTGTAGAATTCTTGTGCTTGATCTTGAAGGTTTCATACATGGCTCTCATCAGGTCACTGTTGAGGTTGGAGCCATTATCAGTAATGATGGACTCTGGAATTCCGAACCGACAAACGATACGGTCGCGGACGAAGTCTGCCACGACTTTCTTGGTTACTGCTTTGTAAGATGCTACTTCGACCCATTTAGTGAAGTAATCAATTGCCACTAGGATAAATCTGTGCCTGTTGGAAGAGACAGGTTCGATTGGTCCAATAACATCCATTCCCCAAGCGGCGAACGGCTATGGTGAGCTTGTTGCATTAAGCTCATTGGGAGGTACCTTTATCATGTCTGCATGTACCTGACAGCGGTGGCATTTCCTGACATACTGGATGCAATCCGTCTCCATAGTCATCCAGAAGTAACCAGCTCGGAGTATTTTCTTTGCCAAAACAAAGCCGTTCATATGTGGACCGCAGGTCCCGACATGAATTTCCTCTAACAACCTGGATGCTTCTTTTGCGTCGACACACCTTAATAGTCCTGAATCAGGAGTCCTCCTATATGGGATTCCTCCACTGTGAAAGAAATTGTTGGACAACCTTCGAAGTGTGCGCTTCTGAGTATCGTTTGCAAGTTCTGGGTATTCTCCTTTTGCCAAGTACTCCTTGATATCATGAAACCAAGGTTTTCCGTCTGTTTCTTCCTTGACATGAGCACAGTAAGCGGGCTGATCATGGATATTTACTGGAATGGGATCAATGAAGTTTTTGTCCGGATGTTGTATCATGGATGACAGGGTAGCCAACGCACCGGCGAACTCATTCTGGATTCTGGGAACATGTCGGAATTCTGTCTTTGTGAATCTCTTCTTCAACTCCTGTACATGATGCAGATAAGGGAGTATCTTGGAGTTCTTGGTTTCCCATTCTTCTCGGACCTGGTGTATGAGCAGATCTGAATCCCCAATTACTAGCAACTCTTGAACGTTCATGTCAATAGCCATCTTGAGCCCTAAAATGCAGGCTTCATACTCGGCCATATTGTTGGTGCAGGAGAACCTGAGCTTAGCAGACACCGGATAATGCTGACCAGTTTCTGATACTAGAACTGCTCCTATGCCGACTCCTTTGAAATTTGCTGCTCCATCGAAAAACATTCTCCACCCATCATAGGATTCTGCAATATCTTCTCCTATGACTGCTACCTCTTCGTCGGGAAAATACGTTTTTAGGGGTTTGTATTCTCCATCCACAGGGTTTTTCAGCGAGGTGATCTGCTAGTGCCTATCCCTTGACTGCTTTCTGAGTTACGTAGACAATATCAAATTTGCTCAACAGGATTTGCCACTTGGCTAGCTCGCCGGTGGGCATGGGCTTCTGAAAGATGTACTTTAGAGGATCCATCCTTGATATGAGGTATGTAGTGTAGGCACAGAAGTAGTGCCTCAGCTTCTGGGCCACCCAAGTCAGAGCACAGCAGGTGCGTTCCAAGAGAGAATATCGGGCCTCATATGGAGTGAACTTCTTGCTGAGATAATATATGGCCTGCTCTTTCCTTCACGTTTCATCATGCTGCCCCAGGACGCACCCGAAGGCACCATCTAACACTGCGATGTAGAGTAACAGAGGTTTACCTGGCTCAGGCGGGACTAAGACTGGTGGTGTTGACAGGTATTCCTTGATTCTGTCGAAAGCTTTCCGGCAGTCATCAGTCCATTCGGTGGCGACATCCTTCTTCAACATCTTGAAGATTGGCTCACAGATAACTGTAGATTGTGATATGAACCGGCTGATGTAGTTAAGTCTCCCCAAGAAACTCATTACGTCCTTCTTGTTCTTTAGCGATGGCAATTCTTGAATGGCTTTGATCTTCGATGGATCCAGTTCTATTCCCCGGCGACTCACAATAAACCCAAGCAATTTTCCAGCTGGAACCCCAAATGCACATTTTGCGGGATTCAGTTTCAGGTCGTACCTTCTCAGTCTATTGAAGAACTTCCTCAAATCTTCCATGTGATCAGTGGCTTTCTTGGACATGATGATGACATCATATATATATACTTCGATCTCCTTGTGTATCATATCGTAAAAAATGGTAGTCATAGCCCTCATGTAGGTGGCACCAGCATTCTTTAACTCGAATGGCATCATCGCAGTACATCCTCCACGGCATAATGAAAGCTGTTTTCTCATCATCTTCTTCATCCATCCAGATCTGATGATACCCAACGAAACAATCTACAAATGATTGCAACTCGTGCTTGGCGCAATTGTCAATCAGGATGTGTATGTTTGGCAAGGGGAAGTCGTCTTTTGGACTGGCCCGGTTGAGGTCCCGGTAGTCGACACAGACTCTGACCTTCCCATCCTTCTTCGGTACTGGAACAATGTTGGCTAACCATGTTAGATATTCTACCACCCTGAGAACTTTGGCTTTGACCTACTTGGTGACTTCCTCCTTGATTTTCAAACTCATATCTGGCTTGAATTTTCTGAGCTTCTGCTTCACCGGTGGACATGTTGGATCAGTCGGCAGTTTGTGTGCCACAATAGATGTACTTAGCCCAGTCATGTCATCATACGACCAGGCGAATATGTCCTCATACTCTCTTAGAAATTCTGTGTACTCTTCCTTTTCTGATGGTGATAAGTGAAAATTGATTTGTGTTTCTTTGACGTTTTCTGCATCTCCCAGGATAACAATCTCAGTCTCGTCCAGGTTGGACTTTGGTCTGTTCTCAAAATTCTCAACTTCTTTAACGATCTCTTCCGGTATATCATCTTCCTCTGAATCTATGTCCGTTTGTTGCGTTGTCTCGTTGCATGCCACAGTCATTGGTTTATCAAGATAAGTAATAGTAATGTTGTATAAGTAAAGTAATGAGAGAAAATAATAAGTGTAAGATTTATAAGAAAACCGAAATGCTTTGATAAATTCCATAACTGTTTTTGAACATTGGAGCTCTTTCTTGCAAAATAAATAAGTGAAAGGAAAGTAAACTAGTAAAATAAAATATTGCATGATGCTTGTTCAGCCTTGCTACCCCGAGGCTCGTCGGGCTCTGGTGGTTCTGATAGTCCAGTTATTGAGGCATGTTCCTCTGCTTACAGCCTGTATAGAAGGCCCTTCCTCCCCCTCCTCCTCGAGAACGACACAACAATCTATATTATCGTCTTCCAAGAACAAATTCCTTACTGCTGCCAGTGCTTCCTCTTCTTCTGACCCATAGATAACTTCGGCCGGTTGGAAAGTCAGATCCAAGCGGGGTATTGGCTGCTCCAATGGGTAGTAAGGACCGCGCCATGGTGGCGACCAGTCGTTGAATTCTTTCCAGGTATACTCATACCCCAATCCGAAGGTGGTGCCATGTTTCTTGAGCTTGATGGGCTTAGTGATTCCTTGGAGATTCTTGCCAAGTCCCTTGCCAGGTTCATATCCTCTCCAGTTTAGTATGCTTTCAATTTTGTTGTCCCACCATTTATCCTTATCAACGGCGTTGACTCGCTCGATGTGGTGGTAAGTTTCCCCGCCTATCCTTCTTCTGCCTCCTATTGCTGGGATAGTCTGACGACTGTATATGGGATTGCTACCGTCGCCGTGAATGATCACCTCTTGGTGGTTTACTCAAACTTCACTACCTGATATAGTGTTGACGCTACAGCCCTAGCGGCATGAATCCACAGTCGTCCCAACAACAAATTGTAAGATGTTGGCACGTCTATTACTTGAAAATCAACATCAAACCAAGTAGGCCCCGTTTGCAAACACAAGCTAACTTCCCCAATAGTGGACCTTTGGGAACCGTCGAAAGCTTTGACGTTGATGGCCCCATCCTTGATCTCATGCAGCCCTTTTCCCAATGTCCTGAGTGTTACCAGCGGACAAATACTGAGGCTGGACCCTCCGTCAATCAGGATCCTGATGATAAAATAATCTTCACACTGCACGGTAATGTGCAATGCCTTGTTGTGACTCAACCCCTCTAGCGGCAACTCATCTTCGTGAAAAGTGATCTTGTGACTGTCCAATACTTGGCCTACCATGTTAGCCATCTCTCCGCCGGTGATGTTACTTGGTACATATGCCTCACTCATCACTCTTAGCAAGGCATTCTTGTGTGCATCGGAACTTTGTTACAAAGCAAGGATAGAAATCTGTGCCGGTGTTTTGTTCAGCTGATCAATGACTGAGTATTCTTTGGCTTGTATCCTTCTCCAGAGATCATCGGGCCCAGTTTCAGTGATGGTTGGCCGACTAGAGGCCTGTTTGCTTGACTCGGCCAAATGCTCCGGGGTATAAATCCTGCCGGTTCTTGTCATACCCTGTGCCGCAATGGCTTCCCCGAACTTGACCTTCCCTTTTCTTCTAGCCTCGGTTGTGTAGTCCCATGGTATAGCCTTTGTATGGAACGGTGTTATGGCTGACATTGCCACTGGAATTGGTGTGGCTATCTTTACTCCGAACGGAACCTGCACCTTGGGCGATAAAACTGCAATCTCAAATGGTATAGGTGCGTTTGCTGGCGACATAAACTCAACTTCCATTGGCGCTGGCGTCTTTGCAGAGGATGGTGCTTCAAACTCGAGTGGCATGGACATGTTTACCTCGGCGTTCCCAGAAGGCTGAATCTGGACCACAATCGGATTAAGGGTGACTACTGGCTTCTTTGGATCGTCGCTTCTATGATTAAACCAATTGATCCCTTGGGGTCCCAATCGTCCTCTATTTCAATCATGTGAACGCCTCCACCCTTGTGGTCTGGCAGAGGGTTATTGCGGACATTCGGAAGGCTCCTTTGCTACAATGATCTTGTTATCAATCAAAGTCTGGATCTTATCTTTCAGAGAGCGGCATTCATCAATGGTATGTCCTTTCATACCGAAATGGTATGCACAGGATTTATTTGGATTGACCCACTGAGAAGGGTTTTCGGGGGTTATAGTAGGGATAGGGGTGACATAACCAGCAGCCTTGAGCCTTTCGTACAGCTGGTCAATTGGTTCAGCAATGGCGGTATACTGTTTGGGAGGTCTGCAGTCAAAATTTGGTCGAGGTCTAGGGAAGTTTTGACGTGGGGGAAGTGATTGATAGTGGGATGGTTGGGTGTTATAGGCTTGGTAAACATGTGCTGGTTAGGAGTATTTGGGTGAAGTGGCCTAATATGCGGGAGGTGATTGATAAGTGAGTGGTGGAGTTTGGTAAGAGGGTGAGGGTGCTTGGTCCTCTGTGCAACCATTACAGCACTTACGTCCCTTTTCTTAGACGTACCACCAGATTGTAAAGCCTTATTGGTAGCTTGCAAGGCTTCAAAGTTCGTAACCATACCACTCTTGATGACTTCCTCGATCCTTTCTCCTAGCTTGATGATATCAGAAAATTTATGATTCTCGATCAGCATCAGTCTCTCATAATACTGTGGGTCTTGGGCCCGAACGAATAATTTTTTCATTTGATCTTCTTTCAAAGCAGGCCTAACCTTAGCAGCTTCTGATCTCCATCGAGTAGCATACTCACGGAAGGTCTCTGCGGGCTTCTTCTTCAAGTTTTGAATATAGAACACATCTGGTGCATTCTCTATGTTGAACCTGAATCTGTCCATAAGATCAGACGCTATGCTTACCCAGCTTGACCACTTCTTCGGATCTTGGCTAATGTACCAAGATAAGGCATCTCCCTTCAAGCTCCTCATGAAAAGCTTCATGCGGATTTTCTCGTCTTTTCCTACTCTAACCAATTTGTCACAGTATGTTCTCAAGTGGACCCTTGGATCCCCTGTACCATCAAACATCTCGAACTTGGGAGGTTTGTACCCCTCGGGCAGTTCGACATCGGGCTGTATGCAAAGATATTCATAGTTTAGCCCCTCAATTCCCTTACTACCTTCAACGCCTTGAATTCTGCTAGCCAACTTCTTAAGCTCTTCGGCTAGATTTCTGATGAGCAAGTCCTTATCCTCGGACTTGGGTGTGCTTGAGATGGGCTGGGTGGAGTGTGGCACAATTTCCACGTAGATAGGGGTATTATGTTGGGTGTGGCAGTGGTCGTTTGTGGAGTTCTTAGAAGCTGAAGGTTCAAAGTTCATTGATTTTGACTTGAGGTACGATGCATCGTTTCGAGGTTATTATGCGTGATTTGAAGCCTTGAGTAGGTTTGTTTGTCATATAGAACTTGTCTGCAAAATTTGGCGTCCATTTGGAGTTGATTGGATATGGTTCGAACGCTTGGTTGTGATTCAAGAAGTTCTTGAAGTTAGTTTGATCTTCATGCGTTTTGGCAGTCCGAT
>NW_017671084.1:278585-284387 GCF_001879085.1 Nicotiana attenuata | reverse complement strand
CATACTGATTTAAGAAAGTTTCCAGCTAAAAGCGAGTTTTAGAAGTGCACAAGTTCTGCCATTGGTAATACATTATTACTGCTAGTTTTAGACTTATAAACGAGTGAGGTGATTCAGATTCGGCTAAAGCTCCTATAGGCATGCTTTCTATGCGTTTATTCACTTTAGAACACATTTTATAGACATAGTAAAAATGCAAAAACCCTATAGGCATGACATCTAAATGCTGGGTTTTATATGAACATGACATCTGATTGCGTTTGGTTATTAAGACCTATAAACACGTTTGCCTAGTGAGAAGTGGATATGCAAGAATCAGAAAGGACCTATAGGCATATTCTTTACATGCATATGCATCCTATAGACATGGTATCTATACATGAGAGTGCAGAAATCCTATAGACATGTTATCTACGTATGAGACTGAAATTAGAAAATCCTATAGGCATGTTATCTACATAAAAGAATGCAGGATTCTTATAGGCATGGTATCTATGTGAAAGAATGCAGAAATTCCTATAGGCAGGGTATCTATGTGAAAGAATGTAGAAATTCCTGTAGACATGGTATCTATGTGAAAGAATGCAGAAATTCCTGTAAACATTGTATCTATATGAGAATGTTGAAATTTGAGATCCTATAGGCAGGTTATCCACATATGGAAGTGCAGAAAATCAGCAACTCCTATAGGCAGGTTATCTACCCTTTGCATACATGGTTACCCTTCCCTTGTTCACTAGTCAACCCCGAAAGTTTTATTACAAAGTTATCACAGCCCAGAAAAGTAAAATAAAGAAAAATACATCATAAATTAAAAATTACAACCAAGGAGAGCCTGATTCAGACTTCCTGTCTGAAGTATGAAGTAAACCAACTCCAAAGATCAGATTTCAAAGCCTTTCTCTCATTTGGGGTGTGTCAGAGTTCCCTAAAAGTCTCACATGGATTCCGGGCAGTGCCTACACCCCAAATACATTAGCAGACTAGGACATAGTGCGGTGTGGAAGGGCCAGCCTTCAAGTGTCCAAGTTTAGAGGGAACTCAAGGTCCCAAGGCAAGGCTCACAAGAGGGGGGCAGAACTTAGGAACTAAGAGAGAGTGCAAGTGCAGAAGTGGGATTCTGAAAAAGGAAAAGGAAGAGGGGAGCAATTCACATTAACACACATAGGGGATAGGGAATGGGGGAATTTGCAAGAGCAAAAGAAAAGCAGGCTGATCGGCACACCCGGCAATGGGATATGCTGGCACACCCTCCAGCCTGTTTATATAGAGGTTAAGACCCCATTGGGTCAAACTTAATTCATGGACAGCAATTCATGTTGCCATGCCTTAAGCCATAACTCTCAAACACATAGGGGCAATAGGGTAGGGGAGCAAGAATTCATAACAGAAACAGACAGAAAGATATGAGCATACTTAATTTAAATAGAAACAGTAAAGTAGACATGGATAAAAGCTGTAAATGAACACATTGTGGTGATGCTGAAACTTAAATTAGGACATACCAGTTTCAAAGAAATAAATAGAGAAAATGCAGTAGTCTTGTAAAAGCCACAGTGCAGACAAGAAAGAGAGTAAGAGTTCAGAAGAGATTGTGAATTGTGGAGTGGAGGATTGTTAAATCGTGTGTGCTGTGTGTTAAAGAGTCGTGTATTTATAGTGTAAGAATCATGAGGAAATAAGGTAAGAAAATAGTTGAAGAACTAATTGTCAATAAATTACACAAGACTCCCTTTAATTAAGGGATTCAAATTCGAACGGGTAAAAACCAATTAAGGAAAGAAATTGAATAAACAATTTGGTCACAACGTGCAATTAAGGGCACATACATAAAAAGGTTATTTAAGGACAAGGTTTTGAAGTACACGGTTTGTGCAAATAAGGTAAGAAGATCAATTAACCACCGGTAAATCAAATGGTCCGAGATTTTGTATGAATAAACCAAGTCAGAAAAAGTGAAGAAGGGATTTACTTAGGTCGAGTAACAGATAAGATCAGTAAACAATGAAAAGAAATCAATCAGGCTATATTCAGAAGGAAGCTTGAACTAATTGCAAATTCGAAAACCATTTAGAGGCAAATTCATCATATATAAAGAGCATGTGAGTATGAAAGAAGACTGGCATGTTACTGTAAAATCTATAGAGAAATCCAGTGTAGAAGTAAAAAGGTCAAAATCACATGAAAACAAGGAAGCTCCAAACTCAATTCAGAGTCTTGAAGTTGGTCTAAAAGAATTAGGGGTTTTGAAATAAACCCTTAGTTCAATCAAATCCCACAATCAAACTTGGCGGAATCCCAAATTCTAGGGTTTCCACCTTGAATTAAGTACAGAGATGGGAAGGCAAGTAGTCGAAACAGGCTCAGAGGTTTCAGAACTGAAACCTCTTGCATGTTCCTTTCAGCAGCAGAAACTCATAAGAAAACATGATAACAAAGTAACATGCAAACACGGTAGAAGCATTCAAGGAAAAATAAAGGAAAAATACTGATAGAACAGTAGAAGAAGCATGCTTAAAAGGTTTTCTGAAAGAACTTTAAACAGGGCTCAGTAGAAGGAAAACAGTAAAACACTTAATAACACGGTAGAAAAAATATAGTAGGCGAGACATAACAGAACATGATAGAAAAGCATACAAGAACATAGTACAGAAAACATAGTAGAAGAACATACGAGAACATGGTAGAAGAAAAAGCACAAGAGCACAGTAAAAGCATACGAGATCATAATATAGGAAAGCACAGTAAGAGAAGCATATAAGAACATGATACGAGAACACATACACACAAATGACAAAGAAAAATCATAAAAACACTTAAACACTTTTCAGAAAACTCTAAATCGGAAAAGAAAGGTTTTGATTGTAATTTTGAAAGAAAAGTTAGGGAAATCGTTTGAAAACTCAGGGAAAGCATAGATGCACCACAGATCTAAAGAAATCGGAGAAAACCTCGAAAGGTTAGGGTTTCAGAAGAACCCTAGAAATGAGAAAGGCTTTGAAAGGTCACTGATCTGCATCGGAGAGGTCAGAACAAGGCTCAAACAACCATGGTATGCTGGAGCAAGGCCGGAGATGACCCTGAGACCTCGAATCGACGGTGGTTTGGGTTCAACCCTTCATAGTCAGGCCTCGAATCTTCAGGTATCAGGCACGTAAGAGCACCAGGAGGTAGGTGTAGGACCCTTGTAGCCTTGGAGGCCATAGATTCCGGTGGATTTCAGGGCGGAGGTGGCTAGGGTTAGAGAAGATTCGAGAGTGTTTGAGAGAGGGGAGGGTTTCAGAGGCGGCGGATAATTGAAAATGATTTAGGGCTGGGGGTTTGGTAAATTAAAAAAGGAAAGAATGTGTGTGAGCCGTTGATCTGTTAGATCAACGGCTGGGATTAAAAGAAGAGGTCCGGACGGGTTATTTGAGCGGGTCAGGGGCGGGTAATTTAGGAATTTGGCCAGGTAATTTGGGATTGGGATTGGGTTTAATTGGGGGTTGTTTCAGGCTAAAATTGAAATTGTTAGGGCTAGTATTTAAATAGCCATTTTTCCCTTTTTATTTTATAAAAATAGCAAAATCATTTCTGGAAACAAATTAAAGGTACTAAATTAATTAATAATGTATAAATATTTTATTTAAAAATACTGGAATCAATTTTACAATTATAAATGCAATTAATTCTTAAAATAGGCTAATATTGTAATTACATGCAATTTGGCTTTAAAATACTAAATAAATTTGTAAAAAATGTACAAAAAATTACCTTAGCTACATTTTGGTATAAATATGAAAATACAATAAATGAATCACAAAAATGATCATTTGGGGAATAATTATTAGTTTTTTACTGGTAAAATAGGGCAATAAAATTGGTTTAAAAATCTTTAAAGATTAAAGAAAAAATAGGAAAATTCTTGGACATACTTATATATGCATTCTTATGCTATTTGAAAGGTATTTTCTATATAAAAATATACAGGAAAAAATTGGGTATCAACAGCAGCTGCTGTATTTTTACTGCTTCTGGTATTTTCGCATCCGCGGTTTGGGAACCGCAGATGCGACGCCGGAGGAGCGGCTAAGAAGACCGCAGGAGCGGCTAAGAAGACCGCAGAAGCGGAGTTTTGGTTTTCCCTTCAGGTTCCGCAGATGCGGAAGGAATACCGCATAAGCGGTGGCGCATCTGCAGAAGGCCAATCGCAGATGCGGTTTCTGGTCATTTAAAGGAAAGTCGTAGATGCGACGTAGTTTCCACAGATGCGGTCCCAGGGCCGCAAATGCGGGAATCGCTGGGCAGAACACATAAATAGTTGCCTTTGCGAAATTGAGCCATTCTTTTACCAGTTTCATCCGGGTTTGAAGCTTTTGAGAGAGATTTTTGAGAAAATAAAGGGGAATCGCTTGGAGGTAACGTCCTTGACTTCATAACTCATTTTTATGTGATTAAAGACCTAATTAGTGATGAGAAATTTGGGAAAATGGGTAATTAGGGCTTGACTTTAAGAGGCCTTTAAATGAGGATTTGAGGGGTCATTTGGACTCCGATTTCAGTGTTCTTGTTATGTTTAGACTCGTGAGAGTACGAGGTTTCTGAAAATGTAAATTTTATCTGATTCCGAGATGTGCGCCTGAGGGGCATTTTGGTCATTTTACCTAATTTCACGTACTAGCTTAGAATTTAATTATAGAATCAGTTACTTGAGGTGTTATTTACAATATGCAATTTAATTGAATAGATTTGGGCTATTTGGAGTCGAATACTCGTGGCAAAGGCGTGGTTTCGGGTTGACTTGCACTTGTTCGAGGTAAGTGGCTTGTCTAACCTTGTGTGGGGGATCTTTTCCCCTTAGGATTGATATTATGGTAATTGAAGTGCCTCGCACATGAGGTGACGAGCGCGTACTTGTGCTAATTGTTAGAAATCCGGTTTTTCATTAAAAATAGCCTTGAATTGTGTTCTTCCTTTTTTTACTTACATTGTTTGGAAACTAAACCTGCTGTAGCCTAGAGAAGCATGTCTACTTGACTAAATTGCTCTATTTGCCTTAATTGCCTTAATTGTATTACATGAACCATGCTAGGTTAGGATTACCTGCTTCACATTTGATATGAAATTGATTGAATTGAATTCCTGTTGTTGCTGCGTATTTACTTTGGGACTACGGGACGGTATCCCGGGAGCTCCCCTGCACTTTTACTTTGGGACTACGGGACGGTATCCCGGGAGTTCCCCTGTATGTTTACTTTGGGACTACGGAATTGCATTTCGGGAGATCCCCCTGCACATTTATGGGTTGGACTACGGGACTGCACCCGGGAGATCCAGTGGATATGATATTTATATTTGGGGACTACAGGACGGTATCCTGGGAGATCCCCGGTTGTTATCTTGGAGCTGAGCTGTATCTCTTACTGTGTTTTGCCTGCCTCTGTGATAGTTGTTGCTGTCCTTTATATCTTGTGTTACTTATTTACACTGTTTATTTCACACTGTTAAACCTTATATCTTATTTAACCTCAGTAGGGCCCTGACCTTCCTCGTCACTACCCAACCGAGGTTAGGCTTGGCACTTACTGAGTACCGATGTGGTGTACTCATGCCCTTCCTGCGCATGTTTTTCATGTGCAGATCCAGGTAACTCTACTCAGGCTTACCATTCTTGAGGCGAGGCGATTCTACGAGACTTCGAGGTATATCTGCCACATCCGTAGACCGAGGAGTCTATTTCTATTCCTGCATCTAGTATTTAGCCCTTCTATACTTTATGTTCTTGATTAGACCTACGTACGGAGTATAGCGTACTAGTGTAGT
>NW_017671084.1:272938-277308 GCF_001879085.1 Nicotiana attenuata | reverse complement strand
AAGCAGTCCAATTTTAATTGATGAGATTAATTTTCAAATAATCAATAATTTATATTTCTAAAATTTCCATTCAAAATTTAGTATTTATTAAATTTTAATAAATTTTGACATATCGTAATCCATCTAGAGATGAATAAAAAATGAAAGAATTACAGCCCATGTCACTTGGCCTAATAGCCCAACCGAAAATGGCCCACATGTGAAGCTCTTACCCTATATAGTCCATGTTGTACATAACTTGAAAGAAACTTTTCAGCCTTTAGCCCACTATTAAAGACATACTTTTAGGGTTTTTATTATTTTCTTCTTTCTTCATTCCCTTCTCTCTCTCACCGCCTCTCACTTCTTTCTCTCTAACCCACATAGATCCCTCATCCTCTCTTAACCTAGCCCCCGCTATTCCCCCTCCTTTAACCCCCCCCCTCCCCCCTCCCCCCCCACGCAGTTCTGCCATTAATGGCTCGAAGAAAGACTCTGTCGTCCATGGTGGCAAGCAGAAGAACGAAGAAGATTTTTGAAAGAAACATGAAAATACACACAGATCTGAAAATAAATAGCTCTCAAACTTGATTTGCACCAACAAACAACCACTAATTTTGGAGGATTTTGAAGTTTGAAGTTCTGGTAATTTTGGAAGATTCTGAAGTTTGAAGTTTGATGTTCTGGAAAATCATAACTATGTAGCAGGTTGTATCGACACTGTATAATAGTGTATAATTGTGTATATGGATATACAGACACCTCTTATTTTATACATGTTTATACAAGTTATACAGTATTGTATAATTGTGTATAAATATGTATATTTGTGTATAATGTTGTATAAATATATATTTTTTCAGTTTGTAAGGATGTATATACATTGTTAGCGTGTAAGAGGTCTCTACAGAAGTTTGACACTTCCTTCTCTTCTTCTTTTTCGTGTATGTGCTATATGAAATAGATTTGTACGCGTTGGAGGAATTCTACAATTTATTTATCAATTTTTTATTTTTCTTTTATCCTGTTGGATTGCTTCAGCAATTGCACATAAAGGTGTTTGAATTTCTTACCTTCAGATAATATGTATTATTCAGGATAGGATTTTTGAGTTGCGTTGTGGCTTATTTGCATTTTTTTATCAAATGCTTAATAATCAAAGGAAATCAAGAGAATGAAAACAACTGGTTGTATAAAGAGGGAGCAATAACAGTAGTTGATTGTGTGAAATAAGCTATTTTTTCGGGAATTAGCCTATTATTTTTGGGCTATAGATTTGCAATGTGATATCTAGCCTATTATGTTGCAAGTCAGGTGTGTGAGTTGTACTTATGTGAAATTATCCCGAAATTTTTNGTGAAATTATACCGTATAAAAAATTTACCTGATTGTATTACTTTTTCATTTTGTTTTAAAGAATTACCTAATTGTATCTTAATATCTTTATCATTGAAGCATGTATTTGATTCTTTCATGTCATTCGACTTTTTACTTTTTAGCTTAATGACTAAATGAATTTTATATGCAGTTGAGTCATTTTAGGTTTTAACCAAGTTAAAACCTTAAATTTCCTGCTTGCTTAATGATTTTGTAATATTCATATTCAATTTTTGATATAATTTATTCAATCTCTTGTGGAATTTATTCTGTCATTCTCTATGTTATTTTAGAACGAGGCTCTACTAAAAATAGCCTCTCTATCCTCACAGGGTAGGGGTAGGGTCTGCGTACACACTATCCTTCCCAAACTCCAATTAAAAAAAATTAATGGATATTTGTTGTTGTTGTTGTTGTTGTTGTTGTTGTTGTACTCTTTGGGGGTCATTTCACGATTTAATTCTTATTTATTTAATTCATTTGTTATGTGATTGAACTGATGAAAGAATGTGTGGTCTTAAGTTTAACCAATTTAACTCGCTTGTCCCATAAGTAATGCTATTAACTTTTGATATTAAAGTTCCATATATGGGACAAGTGAGGGTCAAAAACTAAAGATCCGCCAGATAGTATCATATTTTTGCAATTTTTTTGCTCATTACATTTCTTACAATTTTAGCGGCGAAGAATTTATAACTAGTCATTTTTACGGCTGGTCAATCAAATTTAGCCCATAATCAAAAGTCAACTATATTAAGCTAATACATTCGCACAAAAAAAATTTATTGACAAAAATACTCCTACTCTATTATAAGAGTTACGCGACATAACCTCATACTCTATTTCGGCAGAATTTCGCGGCTCAATCTGCAGGTTGAAGTAAGCTCTCACCATTATTCTTCTGATTCTTCAAATTTTCTAGATTAATCTTCTGATTCTTCTCACTGCATTAATCTACGATTCTTCTAATTTGTAATTGAAATCGTAACTAAAAATTGCTGGATTGTTATATATTATGATGAATCTCAAATGAAAATCGTTTATTTTGCACTAATTTATTCTGTGATTGATTGTGTAATATATAAATCTGATTTAATTTTCAGTATTTTATGCTATCATTAAACATCGAAAATGTTTATTTGATTAAAAAACATAGTTAAAGGAACGCTAATTGATTTAATTGCAGAACAAAATATAAGTATTATATGATGGACCTTTCTAAATTGATAGATAAAACTTACAAACTTTCAGCATATTATACTGGAAGTATCTGTGATTCAAACCAGAAGACCACATCTAAATGTCTAAAGTTCCCCTAATGTCCTGAATAAAATGCTGGACTTTTGTAATTAGATATGTGAAAACAACAAACTCTCCAGCATATAATCCTAGAGGTATCTTTGAATCAAACCAGAAAAATGCTGAATAAAATGCTGCAGAACAAAACACCAGTATAATATGCTGGACCTTTCTGAATTGATATGTAAAACTTACAAACTTCCAGCATATAATACTGGAAGTTGCTCTGATTCATACAAAAAACAAAAAAGTGAATGCCTAATCTTTCCCCTGTTTCCTAAATAAAATGGAAGAAATTACACTCTATATCACTTGGGCCATACAGCCCACTCAAAATAGCCCATATTTTGAGGCTTTACCTGGCATAGCCCATGTTGGCTAACTTATGAAATTCTATTTTCACCCAGTAACTCACACCTTAACATAACCATTTTAATATTTTAAATTTTAATTTCTCTGTTGCTCTCTTCCTCACGCTTTTCTCACTCTCTCTTCCTCTCGATTTTCTCAGACCATAACCGACTCCATTGTTATGTGCAAGTTGCTTTTCGAGGTTTCAATCTTAGTTTGAGGTAATTTTCGTTTCATTTTATGTTTTTCCTACAGTGTTGGTTTTTGAATTTTGTTTTTTTTTTGATTTTTTTTTTTGCTTTTTCTGATTACACCAATTTTTTTCAATGTTGCTGTATTTTTTCGGATGATTTTGTGTTCCTTGTTTCTGCGTTCGAGACTTAAACTTGATGAAACGAAATGCATGGTTTGTTATTTCGACTTTTAGGGTAGAATTTTTGATTTTTTGAGTTTTGTTAAAATTTGGGAAAATTGGCCTCTGCTTTGAGTTTATGGCTTTTATTTTTGTTTAGATTTTGAGTTTTGTTACAGTTTTATTTGTTTGTTTTTCTTCAGTTGTCTTCACTTTTGTTAAAGCTTTGTTTTGGCCTCTGCTTTGTGTTTATGGCATTTTGGGTTAACTTTTGAGTTTTGTTACAGTGTGAGTTTTGTGTTTGCTTTAACTTTTGTGTTTGTTTTGTTAAAGCTTTGTTTGTTTGGTTTATTGTAGAAAATGCGTTCAAAAATGTCTGCTTCTAAAAGCAAACTGAAGATTGACGGAAAAGGCGTTAGGTTAGATTATGCGAAACGATTGAGGGAGTTGCCCTCAAGCCCTGATTCAGAATCTAATGTAAATGCCCCGGCGCCAGAAGTTGATGATTTTGATTCTGCTGCTCCTCCTAAAAACTTGCAACCAGAGAGCAGTCGGATGACTCGTTCTCAAATGAGAAATACTCCCACTCCAGTTAAATCTTCGAGTGACTTGCCCTCACCCTCTTCTTCTGAAGCGAATAAGCATGTGCAGGCTGCCGATGATGATGATTTTGAGTCTCCTCCTCCTCCAAAAATGTTGCAACAAGGGAGCAGTCGAATGACTCGTTCCCAAACAAGTAATAGTCCTACTCCGGTTAACATCGTTAGACTAAGGAGTAAGAAATGCGGCAGACCTGCAAAATCAACAGATAAGCTGAAAGATGATTTGTTTAATGAAGATGATATAGTCCGCAATGTTAAACGGAAAAGGAGAAAGATGAAGGATGATGGTGAGAGTTGCCTTGATTTACAATCGAGAGAACAAAGGTCGGTATTCGTCTGTAATAAGTATAAAAGTAAAAAGAAACGAAGTTAAGTAAGGTAAGGTTACCTTCCGTTTGTTTCGTACTTTA
>NW_017671084.1:267425-271543 GCF_001879085.1 Nicotiana attenuata | reverse complement strand
ATTGGTGTGATTTTTGGATTTTTTCGAGAAGTGGGCCCGGGGCTCGGGTTTTACCAACTTCGTGAATTTTAGTACTTTTTGAGTATTTTTGATTGGGTTATGTTTCTTTAACCCATATTTATGTATTCGCTGTGATTTTGACTAGATTCGACGCGCGAGGAGGTCGATACAAAGGAAAAGGCATTGCGGACCAGTCTACGGCCGGTTAGAGGTGAGTAGTTTGCATAGATGATGGCCTGACGGGTTTGAAACCCCGGCTTATCACATTGTGACGCTATTGTAGGGCGTGACTCGCACCCCATGGCAGGTGCGGGATTGGTTATGACTGGGGATTGTGATTTGGTCCATCCCGAACAAGAATGTTTCTATATTGGCGACTAATACGCACCCTGTATTGAATATATCTGGGCTTATTGCCGTGTTTGGGGCCTTGTGCCGATCTGTAGCATCCTTAGAGGATGAATGCCATTGTGATAGCATGCTTTGTATAATCATTGATCTCAGTCCTGTGTTTAATCACTGTTATGAAATGCTAAGTCACTTTTCCTGAAGTTAAATATCTAAAGTATATTCCTCTTAATAAATTGGAAATTGGGAAATTAATTGAATCTGTTATGTGACTCATATGCATATTGTGGACTGAGTATGGATCGGGCTGCACGCCACAGCGAATGGTATGATTATATTGCGCTTGGGCTGAAGGAGCCCCTCCGGAGTCTGTACACACCCCCAGTGAGCGCCGTCGACGTTAAATGGATCGGGCTACGCGCCGTAGCGGTCATGTGCATTGCATTGCATCCTTACATTATACTTGATTGATATATTTGAAGTTGTTTTGCTGTTGGTACGTAGTTAGGTGTTGGACTGTTAGTTTTAGCTTTACTTTGTGGCATTTCGTGGATTTCTTATCTTCAGACATTTTATATGCTTATTACTCACTGAGTTGGTAGTACTCACCCCCTACTCCCTGCACCTTGTGTGCAGATTCAGGTACTTCGGGAGCTTAGTTGAGCTAGCCGCTGGTTTCCAGAGTTCCAGGAGTGATCGAGGTAGCTGCTATGACGTCCGCAGGACCCGACTCCTCCCTTATCCCTTTATTATTTCCGTACTTTAGAACATACTTATTTTGAGGATCTTTGACTCTGTATTAGTTAGAGGCTTTAGACTCATGACCCCAGGTCTTTGGGAGTTACAGTTATGTCAGTATTTCGTATTGTTTTAATTGAGTATTTCAGCTATGAGTATTAATATTTGATTTTAAGTATCTGATTAATTTGTTTTGAGCTTTGTGCTCGGGTTGAGAGAGTAAATGGTCGGGCTTGCCTGGCATTAGTGTTGGGCGCCATCACGACCGGGTTTGGGGTCGTGACAGTTAGACTAAGGAGTAAGAAATGCGGCAGACCTGCAAAATCAACAGATAAGCTGAAAGCTGATTTGTTTAATGAAGATGATGTAGTCCGCAATGTTAAACGGAAAAGAAGAAAGATGAAGGATGATGGTGAGAGTTGCCTTGATTTACAATCGAGAGAACAAAGGGTCGTTATTCGCTTGAAATTGAATAAGAGAAAAGCTAAGTTGAAGGTATTACCTGTTTTGCTATTTATTTATACATGCTTATACAGTTTTATACAAAGTTATACATCTGTTTATACATCTTTATACAAGCACTGCTATACTTGTATATACGGTCTTATAAAATATTTTAGTATATTTTTTGTTCTTGATCTATTTCTTGTTATTTTCCTATATCCAAGGTTGGGGACTTCTATATACAACCAGTTGATTATTTCCACAACAGGATTAGTTCCCATACCGAGCCTGATATTGTGAATATTTTGAAGCAATGTTTGACTGACACGCAGCTTCAAATGTTCCGTGCTAGTTGTTTTGGATACTTCCTGGACCTCCCTCAATTTAAAATTCAAAATCAACGTATTCATTGTATATTATTGAGGGAAGTCGTCCCAGGACGTGAAAGGGAGTTGTGGGTGAAGATTAATGGTTGTTTGCTGCGTTTTGGCATTGGAGAGTTTGCTCTTATCACTGGTTTGAAGTGCGTAGACGACGGCGCCACTTTCTATGACAAACCAGATGTTAATAGGTTGCTGAAAGAGTATTTTCCAGGAGATGGAAAAAAGGCCATGACAAGGGGGGAGCTTCTTGATCGCTTCAAGCAAAAGGAGTGGAAGTCGGATGAAGATGCGTTCAAGATGGCCTTGATGGTGTTTGTCCATCATTTCATCTTCTCTGATGCCAATAATCATGGTATCACCAAAGATGATTTTGATATCATTGAAAATGGCCAATATAAGATGTTTCCTTGGGGGAAAAAGTCATTTGAAGATGTTTTAAGGACAATGAGGGACAGGCAATGCGATTATTTGACAATGTATAGGCTTGGAGGTTTGCCGCTTGCTTTACAGGTTTGGTTTTTTGAGTGTTGCTCAATGGTTGATAAGAATCTAGCTGTTCGCGTTGGCACAAATGTGCCACGCATTCTTAATTGGAAAGTGACTAACACTCCATCATATGCGGATTTGACTGGCGGCGTGATCATGTGTAGTGTCGACAAGGTAAACATTTTGTGCCATAATACTTCTTCATATATAATTTCAGTTTTCTTGTATTTTTCTACTATTGTAATCCTGTTTTTTTTCTTCTTGTAGTTGAACTATAGTAACATTTCCCCTACTTCTGAAGAGATGTCAAGTCTGAACATCGACACACTTTTTGAAGTAGGTGCCTGTTGTTCCTGCCTCTCACACTGATGATTTTGTTGCTGCACCTTCACCTTGTCCTCAGCATATGGAGCAACAGTCTACACGACCTTATCCTCAAAATGCAGAGCAACAGTCTAAACGACCTTGTCCTCAGACTATGAATCCACAGCCTAATCCAAGTTATGATCCTTTTGTGCGTCTTGATCTTTTGAATGATGAAGTTGAGAAGCTGAGGAGTGATGTTGGAAAGGTACTTGACCTTTAGCTTTTCTGTAGTTTATAATTACTTTTTGGTAATAAACATGGTTGTTTATTTGCTTTTGTTGTAGTTGACTGATACAGTGACGACACTCAACAACTATGTCGTTTCTTCCTTTGAAAAAGTGTTCAGTTTTCTGAATATGAAGGAACCCAAGCAAACGAGGGAGGATTTTACTGATTCTAAGGTAATTGTTTACTGATAAAACCAAATCACTCAACAGTTATGCCTTCTCTGAACTCAACATGCCTTCTCTTTCTATTATTTTTTATTAGATTCGTCAGCCCGTATTTGATGACAATACATCTGGTCTTGGCGAATTTGATGGCTATCAATATGATGTTGTTCCTAACTTTGTCAATCAAATGAATCAAGATAATGTGGTAGCTGACGAGGGAGTTACTGATGGTGTTGATAATGGTATTTGTTCTGCTTTCTTTTTTTTTTTGGTCTGATTTTTCTTTTCTTCTTTTTGAAGTTTTGTATTATTTGTGTTTCTATGTCTAAGGGGCAGCAGGTGATGTCAAGGGTGACACATTTTGGGATGACATTGGTGATGAAGATTTAGCTCATATGTCCCAACTTGTGGTTCACAAACAATCCATCATAGAAGTAGAAGATGATTACATTTCTCCTGACCATTCAGTTCGACAGAAAATACCAGGAAAATATGCCAAATCTCCATATTTGCCAGTTTTTGATTCTGGAGCATCAAAATCGGCGCCCAAGCTCATTTTTGATATCAAGCATCCTTTCACGATCGAAATTGATGATTTTGATACATTGTCGCCATTGGCTAAAGAGTTTTGCGCGTTTGTTGATAATGGGATGGATACGAGGCGAAGGTATCTTCACTTTCTTCAATCTTTCATGTTCTGATTTTATACTTGTCAATGAATGTAGTTCTGATTACTTTTTATATTTGTGATTTGAAGTGCCAAACATATATATCCCGATGAAGTAAATAATCTTGCAGAAGGTTTTACTTTTGGCTCGTGTTATGTGACCAAGAAGGATTGGTTCCACTCACTTGCATATTGTGGTCGACCTTTGATTGACACGGTATTTTAATAAATTTCTGTTCTAATTCCCTTTTTATTTTTGTTGCATATCTTTGTTGTTTTGAGACCCCCATAGTG